>NC_143554.1:36632500-36887500 GCF_054136105.1 Typopeltis vanoorti
CAAATGAGAAGGAACACTCACCAAGTTTTTGTAAAAAAAAATCAGTACACTTCCATGTCTACTTCTTTAGCATCATGCACAATGTCAAGTCGATAGTCTACCTCTGACCTGGTTCTCTGAAGAATGTTAAGGGTGATGGAGGACACAGCAGCAGAAGTGCGATGTTTCATTTTCCCCTAGGCTGTCCACTTTAGCTGCATAGACTGTGTCCTTCACATATCCCCACAAGAAAAATCAATTGACTGGGTAAGACCCAGTCAGTTGTCAAGATTCTTCCTTCTGCATCCCTTTGGATTAATACTTTATCCAAATGTAAACAAACAAAGTTTGCACCTAAAATAAAATATAATCAGGACAGGACAACTTGTTAACTTGCCTTAGTATCCCATAATACAAAGCACATATCCTTACAGGTATGTATAATGCTATGCATTATGGGAAGGGTCACTACCCAGACCAGTTTCGACCTTTATTGAGGTCTCACCAGTGTGAGCCAGACCTGGAGGTAATACTAAGGTTGAAGTAATGTAGCAATCATATTTTCATATACGAGTTGCCAAAAGGTGTCTCACCTTATTATTAAAATACTCTGGATTAGAGATAGTTGTTGGATGTTTTTCCATTTGGTTATGCTTTAAATTAAATATACCAAGAAGTTATATACTGGGTTTAATCCTTTATCCAAGTGTAAGCTAACAAAGTTTGCACCTGAAATATAATCAGGACAGGGCAACTCGTATATAGAAGCTAATGACTTCACAACACTTGCCTTAGTATCCCATAATGCAAAGTACATATCATTATGGGTATGTATAATGCTATGCATTATGGTAATGGTCACTACCCAGATCAATTTCACTGTTTAAGTGCAGGGGTTACCTCTCCAAAAACTTGCACGATCACCCAACAATGAGCGACCTGAATGATCATTTAACTCAGCGGTGGCTCTGCTCAGTGACAGGCTCCCCTACCACCAAGCAGAACTGCTCATATTTCAGGAAAAGCATCAGCTAAGGAAGTCCTAATACAGACCACCCCAACAGATCCAAATCCTTGGATGCTCAAACGTTCCCTAAGGCAAAAACTCTGCTTTCTCCCCCCCCCCCATTCTCCTTGCGGATATGTGTTTTGCATTATAGGAGATACTGAGATAGGTGTTGGTAGCTTGCTCCACCTTTGCAACGAGTTGCCCTGGTGTTGTACCACCTTACCCCAGTCCTGAAGATACTTTCAGGCACAAACTTTGTTTGCTCACACTTGGATAAAGGATTAAACTCATTTTATTATACTCTAACCAAGTGAAAAATAAACTTTCAACATCTTTCTCTAAATCCAGAATAATTTATTAAAAAAGGGTGGCACACCATTTTTCAACTCCTACAGGTAGAGATGACCTGCTAATGCTTCTGCCTGGTATCTCCACTTGGGCCTGGCTCCCACTGAAGAGACCTCAATAAAGGTTGAAACTAGTCTGGGTAGTGGCCCTTCCCTTAATGCATAACATTAGGCATATCCGCAAGGAGATGTGTTTTGCATTATGGGAGATACTGAGATAGGAGTGTTGGTAGCTTGCTCCACCTTTGCAATGAGTTGCCCTGGTGTTGTGCCACCTTACCCCAGTCCTGAAGATACTTTCAGGCACAAACTTTGTTTGCTCACACTTGGATAAAGGATTAAACTAATTTTATTATACTCTAACCAAGTGAAAAATAAACTTTCAACATCAAGTAGAAGAAAGAAATTTTAAGATAAGAATATGGCACCACCTAGCAGATAGCCCTTCAGCTGCATTCTTCAACAAACAATTCACAAAATTTCACAAAGAAAGGACTATCATCCAAATCTGCGTTGATGGAGAAAACATGTCCACCACTCAAGACATTCTTGACTTCTTTCAAATACACTACAAAAATCTCTTTGAAGACAATAGTACTGTTGGATATTATAACTCTTGGAACTTTAATGGCTTTTCTGTTCATATTCAAGATGTGCTTGACAATCCCATTACATCATCTGAAGTTACCACAGCCTATAAAGAATGCCAGACAAGAAAATCACCAGAACCTGATGGTCTAGGGAATAGAACTTTACCTTGAGACCTGGGATTTTATTCTTCCTATTCTAGTTACACTATTTAATTCCTTTCTCTCATCAGGACACATACCAAGTGAATTTGTAGCAAGCCATATTGTCCTCATTCCTAAACCTAATAGAGATCACACCTTAATCAGCAGCTGAAGACCTATTTCTCTATCTAATACTGACTGCAAGATATTTTTCCTCATTAACAATAACAGGCTAAAAGTGGTAACTTTGAGTTAACATGAAAAAGTAACACGAAAAAGCAGTCGTTGGCACTGTTATCAGTAGACCTTACTCAACCATTTCATAATTTATGGAATCCCTTTCTGTTCCACATCCTCCAGCAAATTGGTGTAGGTAAAAAATTGCTATCCATTATCAAAGGAGCCTATGCCAAATCAACTATCTGTCCCCTAGTTAATGGGTTTCTGTCAGACCCAGTAAAAATTCGAAAAGGAGTCAAGCAAGGTTGCCCTCTCAGTCCACTGCTCTTTTCATTGGTTGGTTCTTGAACCTTTCTCACAGGAAGTCAACAATACACATGCTGTGCAAGGAATAACAGTTCCTTCAACTATAAAGGAAAATAAGGTATAAGCATATGCCGATGATGTAGTGGGAACTTTGAAGGATAATGATTCCATATATATATTTTTTGGTATTTTGGAAAAATTCAGCAAAAGCAGTGGATTAATTATAATTAATCCACTGCTTTTGTCTTGTCTGCATTAATAATTATTAATGCAGAAAAGACAAAATTAAAAGTTTATGGAAAGTGGGATCTTCGAGGCATTCCTTTTGAACTAACCCCTAAGAGAGAACCCCTCATTATACTTGGAATTCCCTTCTCCACTTACCCAGTATTACTAGTCCAAGAACTTTGAAATGATAGAGGACTGGAAAACAGGGCCACTCTCCTTTTCTTCTAAAGCTATAGTACTCAAAACCATAATCTTTCCTGCTCAGTTGTGCACAATAAATATTACAGACATCACAGAAGATGAAGAAAAGCAATTTTATAGTAAACTTCTGCAATTTTTTTGGTCCAGCCAATACAAAGAAGTTAATTATTATTATTTATTTTTGTAATTATTATTATTTGACACCTCCAGGGAGTCCAGAGACTCATCGAGGGAGGGTGTGCCAACAGCATTGAATGATTAAACATGGAGTATTTGGATTTTTGGTCTTAAAGTTCTGCTATTTAAGCAATACAGCTTTTAAAATCCATAAAATATTGCAGACTGATCACACATATGCAGACCTTCTCCGGTACTACTTGGATTTTCATCCCTCCCTGTTCGGAGTTAATGATTATATGGGTCCAAAAGCTGAGATTGTTCCTGAATACTACAACACTCTGTGCTTAACTCTAAGATTGCTAAACACTCTGGAATTGACATTCTTTCCATTAAAAAAATTCTTTCGCCATGAAGTTCCACAGTTAGGCACGAACAACAATATTTTGTTTCATAACTTGATGATGTTACAAGGATTCCCTAACAGGAGGGATCTTACTTGGAGAATTGCATATGGCTGCCTTCCATTCAATGCCATCAAATGGAGGTATTTTAACAGTGGAGATCCAATCTGTGACATCTGTTACTGGTTGGAAACAGTAGAACATGCATTCTACAGCTGCTCTCTTGCCATGCATATTTGGAACAGATTATGTAATGTGTTGGGCATTCCATTACTTACAACAGAATAGGTTATATTTTTAAAATACCCACCACCTGTCAAGCAATGGGAAGAGAATTTTGATTTTTATAATTAATTTATTAAAATACCATTGATGGAAGGTTAGAAAGAAACATGGATTTGAAAACCAGCAATATGACATTCAAATGCTTTATAATATTGTACTGTGGAAATTTTATTGTTCAGTCAGACGATTTTTCTATTTAGAAAGAAGCATTGTAGGAGATATAAAATTCATCACTAGATGGTGTAGACCAGTGCTTTCCAAACTTTTCATGTTGATGACACACTTTTTAGACAAACATCATTTCGCGGCACAGTAATTCAGTCTGATGTGCCTCTCATTCATGTGGCCAGATCAGATGTAGTTTAAGTGTATGCTTTTACAATTATATTTTGTATAACTTTTAGAAGGTTTATTTAAAAATCTCTTCCTGTTCATCCGATACCAGGTTAATAAAAATTCACTATTTACAGTAAGTGATTAATCACTTACTCCTTGTAAAACTGATCCCATCATTACTATAACAAGCAACTCCTTTTGATATTTGATAAGATCAAATATCATATAACTCTGTTAAAGGCTGCGTGATATAGTTAGACTATACTCTTGTTTTTATTTGAGCAACCAAGTAACTTGCCTTTTGAGCTTTCTCTGATGTCTTCATTCTCTTGGTGAACGATGTAGACTGCTTCTTTATAGGTTTTGAAAGTTCAATAAAGTATTCTACTGGCTTTTCTGACAAATGACTGTGTTTTGAGGTAAAATGGTGCTTTAATTTGTTTGGTACCATACTTTCATTTGCAAGTATCACCCCACAAACTAAACAGTGGGGACAAGGATGGTTTTCATTACCAGAAAATGTGAACCCCAATTTCATATAATCTTTATTGTATAAACGAGGCGTGGAAAATTTTCCTTTACACTTCTTTCGTATTAATGCAGACCATTCAATGGTTGATTCTTGTGTAGTTTCCTCTATAGTTGATACATTTTATTCATCACAAACGTCACCTTCAGCTTTTCTTTTATTAATTATAAACTTATCCATTTTACGGGTAATTCAACACCAATTTGATAAATAAAACTGTGCGAATTTATTGTAAAGCTTTAACAGCTCTTCATTTATTCATCACGTTGCAGTTAGAATAAACATCAATAATAACATTTGTGTGAATAAGTGGGGCACTTTATTTTTATTGGTTGAACGATAATAAAACCGAGCGACTACTACGTGATAAAACCACAGAGATGAATTCGGCTGCATTTATTCTCCATTATTTATTGAAATATATTGATATGAAATATTCTTAAAGGTTAAAAATAATTAAAAGATAGTTTATATATATAATTTTGAAAGTGAAATTTAAATTCTAGAACATAAAACATCTTGCAATTACATTCTATTTAAAGTAAAGTATTTTTGGGACTCCATAGTGTGGCTCTGCACAATTTAGCTTCTGTTTACATTTATTGTCACTCATACTTGAATGAACTATAGAAAACCCCAAAGAAAATGAAACTGATGGTGATGGTTGCATGCAAGTCAGTATAGACTTAGGGAGGGGTTTCCGAGCAGTTGACCAAATATGTTCTTTAACGGTGCTAACTGAAATTCGTATCGGTACTTTGCAAAATGGATTCCGCTGTGGAAATTTTCAGCGATTATTCTGTTTAACGAGCCTGTGTAGCTCAGTGGATGTGGCGTTTGTACACCACGGCGCTTGACCATATGAAGGAAGACTTTCGTTTCAAATCTAGTCAGCAACTAGAAGAAATTTTTCTAAGGGTTTTTTCGACCGGTTCCTGAGTTAGTTTATCTCTGGCACAGGCAAGCGGGTTTTTTCTCCTGGAAACTCAGGTTTTTCGTCCCGTAAACTCAAGAAAATCGACTGTAGAACCACATTATTTCAGACATTAAATAGGAGTGTTAGGATTAGAGACCACGAGAAGGCGGCACTTGTTGAGCCGTCTCTCTTCACTGCGTGCCGCTTAATTAGTGATAGCCTTGGGCAAGCTATCTCTGATTGGGTGCCAGTGGAGATTGAACTGCCCACTCAGTCTCCAAAAGTTAGGGCTAAATGGCCTGGCCTACTCCCTATAAATGGGAATAAAAAGGCGTTAGCTGATTTTTTTTTATTCTGTTTAACGCTTTATGTTCGCGCGACACACAGTTTGAAAAGTTCTGGTGTAGACCACATTATGCAGTATTCACCAGGGTGAGATAAAATTCTGTCTCTTCTTGCTATGAGAGGTTTTTAAATAGTTCCATTCTTTTAATTCAGTGTTGTCTTATAGTCAATTGCAGAGATGACCAATTCAAGGCAGTTAACCCAGATGGGACTAACCACCTGGGTATCAGTTATCTTTGTGTTTTAGTTTCAATTGGTCTTTTAGTTGTTCATCTATATCAGATTGGTGAAAAAGGAAAACTGATAGCCTTTGGCTATATTATTATTATTATTATCCCAAGACCTCATGGAGTCAAAGACTCATCTGGGAGGTCCTTTTATCACACACACAGCTCATCATACTGTGCCTTGAACACATTCAAACACCTTGCTGACACCACACTCTCAGGCAAGGCATTCCAATCATTTACAACTCTGCATGAAAAGAACCTGCCCCTCACTCCTCTACTTCCAACCTCTTTATACAGTTTACAGGGATGACCTCTGTTTCTTCCCTGCTCTCCCACTATTCTCTGTAAAACTTTTCCAGCATTGATCCTATAACAACCCCTTACCAACTTATAGGTCTTTATCATATCTTCCCTCTTCTTCCTTTCCACCATACTCTGCAAATTACATCTTCTCAGTCTTCCCTCATACTCAACATTCCAGAGTTCAGAAACTACATTAGCTAGTTGCCTTTGGACCCTCTCCAACATCTCTTCATCCTTCTGAAAACCAGGTGACCAAATCTTGGCACAATAGCCCATGTGTGGCCTAATCAAAGCCTTATACAACGGAACAAGAATTTCCCTACTTCTACAAGTGAGTGTCCTCTGCACCATTCCCAGAATTCTTTGTGTTGTCGTCACAATTTTGGCAATGTGTCCCCTAAATTTCAGATCCTTATCCACAATCATCCCAAGATCTCTTATTTCCTCCACCTCCAACAATATATCTTCACCAAGTATAAATTCTGCATGCCATCTTTGTTTTCCAAATTTTAAAACCTTACATTTTGCAACATTGAATTCGCATCCCCATTTCCGTGCAAAATCACTCAATTTATTCAAGTCTTCCTGTAAGGCCACAACATCTTCACTACTCTTCATGGCTCATCCCAACTTCGTATCATCTGTAAACAACTGAATATCTCCATCCAAATCTTCACCAATATCATTAATATACAAATTAAACAGTAATGGCCCTAAAACATACCCCTGAGGCACTCCACTAGTGACTTTCCTTTTCCTGGATATCACTCCCCCATACACAACTTGTTGATACCTATCAGATAGCTGGTCTCCAATCCAATGTACTAGTCTAATATCCAGCCCCATCTGCTCTAGTTTGACCGTCAACTTATCATGAGGTACTCTATCAAAGCCTTTGCGAAATCCAAGTATATTACTGTGTATCCTTTTCCTCTGTCCAAAGAAGCAGTCAATTTATTGTAATAAGTAAGTAGATTACTAAAACATGACCTCCCTTTAGCAAATCCATGCTGTCCATCAATGATAATACTATTGTTGTCAACCCAACTCTGGATCCTAGTTCTCACAAGCTTCTCGAACAACTTAACCACAACACCTGACACACAGATAGGCCTATAGTTTGATGCTTGAGTTTGATTACCTCCTTTATGTAGTGGCACAATCTTGACTTCCACTCCTTAGGAACTTGACCGAGTGCAAGACTCATATTAAAAAAATATGTCAAGGCAGATGTCAACTCCCTGGCACATTCCTTCAGAATACGTGGCGATATATTATCAAGTCTCACAGCCTTATTAACATCTAGTTTACTCAACTCCCCATACACCTCTAGCTCACTTACAGTCAGTCTGTCCTCCCCATCATCAACTGCTCTCAATCTCTCCATGAAGTCACATTCACAAGATTGAAAGGCCTTTATGAACTGCTCATTTAGTATCTCCACTACACATTCTGCAACAGCTGTCTTTATACCATTTTCTCCAATCAATATCATCCTTCCATAATCATTCTTTCTTTTGCTGACTACATATCGAAAGAACTCGTTAGGATTCTTTTTGGGTTCATTAGCTAACTGCTGTTCATACCTCTCTTTAGCTATGCTCACCAACCAAGTCACCCTCCTTCCCTGGTCTTTGTAGACCTCATGAAATTAGTTATTTCCACTTCTCTTATGTTGCCTCCACAAAGCCCTTTTTCTCTGTATCGCATGCGTAATCTCTTTATTCATCCATCTCACACCTACCTGATTTAACCTTCTCACCCTTGGAATACATTTAGACATTGCATCTACTAAATAGTTTTTGAAAATCCCCCAAGCTGCATTGATCTCTTTTCCAGCTAACTCCTTATTCCATGCTACACCCACAAACTGTCTCCTGAGCTCTTCATAATCACCCCCCCCCTTGTAGTTCCACATATACCCTTTTCTCACAGAGGTCCTCACAAAAAAAGAAATGATTGGCCCATGTGGATATGTTCTCCTAAAGAACAACTACATCCTCTTGAGCATCCTGGAGTGTATAAAATTACATGTGCCTGCAGTTTAGCCTAATTTGGACAGACTGATGGTTCAGTTATCCTTCTTGAAGAACACAAATATGAAACCTGAGCTCATCTGCACATGGCAAGTCAAGATTGAAACCATGCTGTGGCTACTCTTTCACATAGGATGACATGGATAAAAAATATATATTACATAGAAGTTGTTATAGGTCTGAAAGACTGTTTTTAGAATCAGCATCAGCTATGAAGCACTCTCCCAACCTCAACAAGAGTGGCTGCATTAATTTACCAATGATCTAGGAGACTTTCATTAAGACCTGATAAACTTTAGCCATCTAACCCATAGAGGCCACCAAGTAAGGACATTAGTTCTGTTGTCAGTTACAATTTAAATTGTTTACTTCAATTACTTAGTTTAGTGCTGTGTGCTTATTACAGTTATAATTGTGCCCTGACGATGATGGTTAGAAAACCAGCAAAATATTAATTGAGTTAATATATTATAAATTAAAGATGCCTAGAAATTATATTCTTGGTTTAATACTTTATCCAAGTGTAATTTGCACATGAAGTACTTTAACATTACTGACCTAAAAGGTGAAGCAGATGCTTTTCCTATTCCCTGCAATCTGATGAGGAAAACTGTGAGTGGGAAAAGATTTGTGAGCCTGTTGCTCGCTCTGAGTGGGCCTGAGGATTATTCATTGGGGTTGAAGTTTAAGATATCTTTTGGTCTTTTATGCTTAAAGTAATCTGTTGCGTCGTAATTTGATGCTAGTTGAATTAGTTTATTAGGGTGCACAGATGCTTTTGAAAAGAACTTAGCTGCTGTAGTCTGCATGAAGGTATAGATATAGGGTAAATTTGTGTCAAGGTGAAGTTGCACGGTACATACAAACCATGGTGCCTTGAGGATCATTCTCAGACATTTATTTTGCACACGTTGTAGTTTGTGTATATTGGTATTGACAGTATGGCTCCAGGCCGGAGAAGCATAGGTGAGTATAGGACAAATCATCAATTTATATATAAGTAGCTACCCCAATAACAGGTAGTCAATTCTGGTGGTCAATTTACTGTTCCTATTGATTAAAGGATAAGAGCTGATAAAAGCTCAATATATATGATTTTTGATGTCTTTAGACAGATAGTCTTGACATGGGAGCTGAAAGTCAGTTTTTTGTCCATCAGTATGCCAAGATATTTGATCTCAGTAAACCATGGAATTTTTGTGTTAAATAAGAGGATGTCTCCAGTAGGAAGCATTGGTCTTTTGGCAAATAGCACTGCTATGCTCTTTTGAGGATTTACTTGGAGTCGCTATTTTGCAAAATATTGTTCGATTAGCAGTAGATTTTCCTGCAGTTTCTTGATTGCTAGATGTGGTTTTGAAGATCTGGCCAGTAACGCAGTATCATCTACATATAGGGCCTTGATAAATGACTCTGTGTTGTGTGGGATATCACACATATATATGGAAATTAGAGTCGGTGCCAGTAGAGATCCTTGTGGGACTCCAGCCAGGATGCACTTTTGTATTGAGAGTGTGCATTCTACTGACCTTAATGGGTGGTAAGTCCTGTTGGTGCAGTTCCGCAGCAACTTCTTCTGTGGATACATCCTCAGATACACCTCTGAACACTATCTTGAGGTTTTTCTCTGATCCGAGTGAATAGGTGTGGTACTGTTGCCTCTAGCATTTAATTCACCTGTTAGCCTTTGATAATCCAACACTGACCTGGGTTGAATTTTGATACCATCTATGACATTCTTTGCATGGCTATATGAGATCTTGAGATTGGATATCGTAGTCCAAAGTGACATCCATTTCTGCTTCTCACTCAGAATAATCGGAGGTATCCTTTCTCTAGTGGAGGCAGAAGAGTCCTGAACAGGACCGTCTTCTTCCATTCCATCTGCTTTGGGTGGTTCAGAGGCTGCAGTTTTGCGCTTCTTGTGTGCACGGACCTCCTGATAATCACTATGGTCTGTGAGGGGATAGTCATCAGCTGTTGTTGCTAGTTCTCTGGAGCTGTCTTGAGGAATGCTAAAGGGGAGTTCTGAGAGTTGAGGGTTATCTGTATCAACTTCTTTTATCTGGTGAATTACCTGGTGAACACGCAGAATAATCGGAGTATTCTTTCTCCAGTGGAGGCAGAAGAGTCCTGAACAGGACTGTCTTCTTCCATTCCATCCACTTTGGGTGGTTCAGAGGCTGCAGTTTTGCGCTTTTTGCATGTGCAGACCTCCTGGTAATCACTATAGTCTGTGAGGGAATAGTCATCAGCTGTTATTACTAGTTTGCTGGCACTGTCTTGAGGAATGCTAGAGGGGCATTCTGAGAGTTGAGGGTCATCTGTATCAACTTCTTTTATCTGGTGAATTATGACTTTTCCTGGCCACTTGGTGTGGAGTAGATACCTACATGTTTTAATATTGCCAAAAGTTCTTTGAAATTAAATTCTTCATATGGCGTATCCATGGCCAGATCCAGACTCTGTTCCGTGGAGCAGGACATGCCTTGCCCTTAACACGATAATAAATAGACAGTTGCTTATCAAGTATATAAAACAACAATGCCGATACTAGTGGCAGTAGGCCTAGCGTATTGCCCGTGTTGTAAATTCAGTTGACTTACCTGTGTAGCTGTTCTTCAATATATAAATATAAACCTTTTGTTTTTAGTAGCAAAGACTGTTTACTACTAGTAAATTAACTAATCAAAAAAACTCCATAAATCACATTTTTCTCAAACTCATACAGGAACTCGTGCTAAACACAAAAATCCTGCACCTGAAGTAACTTCAGGACTAGACAAGTCATATTTCCATATACGAGTAGACAAAAGGTGTAACACCTTATTATTAAAATACTCTGCTTAGAGATAGATGTTAGATGTGCATTACTTCAATCTTGGTATCACTTCTGGGTCTGGTGAGACCTCAATAATGGTTGAAACTAGTCTGGGTAGTGACCCTACCCATGATGCATAGCATTATACATGTCTGTATAATGCTTTGCATTATGGGATACTATGGCAAGTGATGTGAAGTCAATTAGCCTCTATATACGAGTTGCACAGTCCTGAAGTTACTTAAGGCATAAACTTTGTTTGCTTACACTTGGATAAAGGATTAAACCAAGAATATAATTTCTTGGCATCTTTAATTTATAGTATAATCAAATGAAAAATCTTCCCAGTTAACATTTTTTTTTCTCCTCTCTTGGTGTTGTTTATACAGTAAAGCATTATTATGAATCGTTAACATCTAAACCTTTCTATACATGTATAGAATACAGTATCTGGCAGACATCTTCTTCTCTCTTCCATCATCTGTGTGGATGATGATGTGGCTGAATGAACTCTTTCCACTTCTGTCTGTCTCTGGAGAGTACGAACAATTCTGTCCAGTTTGGTGTCAATTATTGTGATTTGGTTTTCAGGTTGTCATTTATTTTGTCTATTCATCTAATTCTTTGCCGCCCTTTGGATCTTTTACCTTCCATCATTGTACACAGGGCTTTAGTTGGTAATCTTTCTGTTCCCATTCTGGTCACATGGTCAAACCATTGCAGTCTTCTTTCTTGGATTTTGTCTATTATTGTCATTTCTTGTTTTAGTCATTTCCTTATGTTTTTGTTTCTTAGTCTATCCAACAGAGATACTCCAAGTAACCTTCTTAGCCAACCCATTTCAGTAGTTAATAATTTTTCTCTTCAGCTTTTTTGAGATTCCAGCATTCACTTCCATAGAAGGAGTATTGGAAGGACCATTGTCTCGTAGATTCTTACTTTTGTTACTTGTTTAATGTCTCTTGACTTCCATATTTTATTAAGTCATCCAAAAGTTTGGGTTGCATGACTGATTCGTCTGTTTATATTTTTTGTAATTTCACCATTTTACTCAATTACTCCTATGAGGTAGGTGAAGTTTTCTACCTACTCTAGATTCTTACTGTTAATTTCAATTTTCAGATTGGTATTTCTTTTTCCTATTGGCATAATTTTTGTTTTGTCTATATTTAGGTTTAATCCAAATTTTATACATTCTTCCTTTATTTTATCAGAAATTTGTTGTACATCTTCCTTGTTTGCAAATGATGCAATGTTGTTTGCAAATTTTAAATTTGTTATATTTTTCCCATATATTTTGATACCAGAGTCTTCTTTGTTTAATCCTTACTGGTTGCTGCTTCCAGTGTAAGATTGAACAGGTCCGGTGACAGATTGCATCCCTCTCTTACTCCACTCTCTGTGTGGAATCAGTTCGTTAAGATGTCCTCCATTCGTACTGCACTTTCAGATTTCTCATACAGATTCTTTATTATTCTTATGGTTTTGTTGGGAATTCCAAATTCTTTCATAATTTCCCATAGTTCTCTTCTACGGACTGAATCAAATGCCCGACATAAGTCTATGAAATTTATATAGCAATTTTGGTTGCATTCTAGTGTCTTTTCTATTAGCTGTCTTAAGGTGAATAGTTGATCAGTTGTGCTTTGTCCTGGTCGAAACCTGCTTGTTCTTCTCGTAATGCTAGTTCAGTATATTGCTTAATTTGTTTTTGAAGTACTTTTGTAAAAACCTTACTTGGAATACTGAAGAGGTTAATGCTTCTGTAATTATTGCATTCTAATTTATCTCCTTTTTTGGATATAGGAGCTATAATTGATTTGGTCCAGTCAGTAGGTATTGCTTTCAAATAATGTTTTTAATGGTTCCAAAAGTTTTTCCTTTCCTGATTTTAAGAATTCTGCATGTATTTGATCAATGCCAGGTGCTTTCCTAGTTTTAAGTTTATCTATGCTGCATGCTATTATTTCTTTGGTAAAGATATTTGTTTCCTCTTCCATTTCAATCTGGAATAGTAATATCCTGAGAGCTGTTTTTATTATATAAGTCTCTAAAGTATTCTTCCCATCTGGCCATTCGTTTTGTTTTACTTTCAGTTAGTTGTTCCTCTTTATTTTTAATTATTATCATTTTTGTTGTCCGTGTCTTACTAATTTGGTCTATTCGTTTATATAATCCATGGGGGTTATTTTCTTTTGATAGCTTTTCTGCCATTTTGCATTTTTCTTCTAACCAGTTATTCTTGTCTCTTTTAACTAGTTTTCTAATTCCTCTGGTTAATCTATTATATTCATTTCTGTTATAGTTCTGTTTTAATTTCATGCTTTTCCTTTGATCCCTTAACTTTTTTGCTTCATTTGAGATCCAATCCTTTTTACTTTCTCTTTCTGTATAACCTATTGCATTTTCTGTCGATTTTAATATTATTTCCTTTAATTTGCACCAATGTTCTTTGATGTTTATATTCTGCTTTGGTAGTTCCTTCAGGTTTTTATCTAATTCTAGTTGATACTTTCTTAGAGTATTGTTGTCCTGTATTTTTTTTTACATTCACTCTCCTTTTGACTCTAAAAGTGCTTTCAGATTTCAACTTTATTCTTAGGTTTGCTAATACTAGTTTATGGTCTGATCCACAGTCTGCAGCAAAGGATCTGCAATTTACAATACTTGATTTCCATCTTTGATTTACAATAATATAGTCTATCATATTCTTGGTTTGTCTGTCTGGTAATATCCATGACCATTTTCTTTGAGTTTTGGTTATTTAAAGAGAGTGTTGGTTATTGTTAGTCTATTATTTGAGCAGAAGTTTAGCAGTATTTCACCACATTCATTGCCTTCTCCATACCCAAACTGTCCATTACTCTTGGCCAGGTATCTCAGTCTTTGCCTACTTTTGCGTTTAAGTCCCCCATTACTATTAGGAGATCTTGACTTCATGTCTGTTGTACTGCTTTTTGCAGATCTGTGTAGAACTCCTCACTGTCTTCTTCTGATGATGATGTTGAAGTGTTGGTTGAGTATACTTGAATAACAGTCAGTGATCCAATTGATGTTTTGAAACTTGCTTTAATTATCCTAGGTGAGATAGGATTGCAGGATAATAGGGAGTTTTGAGCCTTTGGTTTTAATATGAGTGCTACTCCCTCTTGGTGGTTGTTGTCCTCCCTGCCTGAAGTTAAAATTTTGTATTGTCCATGTTGAAATTCACCTTTTCCAGTGTCCATCTGGTTTCGCATATTCCAGTCACTTCCCATCTGTAGTCGTCTAATTCATGCAGTAGTATTTCCAATGTTCCTTCCTAGTGAAGGGTTCTTATGTTTCATGTTTGTTATGTTTTTCCTGTCTACTAGGTGATGTTTTGTTCCAATAATATATTTTTTGCCTTCACTATCTTGGTTCCCTTATAGTGGGAGCAACCGTTGTTTGACCAGGTGACGGTCAAGCCAGCATGCATCTTTAGGTTGGTTTGAATTCATTCAGTTTCAATGGTTAAGTTTCGTCAAGTGTCAACCACTACTCCTTGACCTGGATTCAGTCGCTCCTAACATGGAGTACAGATGCTGTTTGCAGCTGATTCACTGAATACAGCTGCTACTTGGCATCACCATATCTAGTTACCTTCACTTAGTTTAGCCTGTAGGTCAACACAGTTCACTGGGTTGTGGCCACTACCAGTTTACAGTACCTTCTTGGAGCCATAAGTAAGAGTTGGATGTCCAGTGAGAACCAAAATTACATGCGACTGTCCAAGTGGAGAGGTACTATCTCTCCTTGACATCCCATCCACCCCATAAGGTGTATGGCAAACATAAATAATAATAATAATAAAAAAAGTGTAGTAAACTGCTGAAATCAGCAACAGTAATTCCTTTTAAATTTCTCTCTTGTTATTATTGCTTTAAAAGCAAAACCAAATCTTGATAACAAACTTACTACTACAGCTGAAGGACAAATTGATGCCAACAGCTGCAAATTGTCCAGCCCACAAGAGTTTCATTCATTTGCTATAGTCTAAGCTGTAGATATCTATATCTTTGTATTCTTTTTATTTCATTCTGATGTACAGGTTTAAGTGCACCCATTTGTAAATTATTATTATTATTGCAGACTTATCATGGGAGGTTCTGTAATGAGAGGGAGCTGAAATGTTGTCATTTAACTGACAACATATTTATCATTACGAATCTTAAAATCCTTAACACTCCTTGCATTAACAACACATTCTGGTAATGCATTCCATTCCCTGACAATTCTCCATGTAAAAAATCTACTCCTCACACCCCTCTTCACTACTCTCTTACATAACTTCCAGAGATGACCTCTGGTTTTACCCCTCTAGCTTTCTACTCTTTTTATAATCTCATCTGGATTTATCCATTAAAATCTTGTCACTAACTTAAATGTCTCTATCATATCACCTGTTTTCCTCCTAGCCACCAAACTCTTCAATCCACATTTTTTCAACCTCTCCCCCACAGCCAGCAGTCCAAAGTCCTGATCTTGTATTAGTCATTCACCTATGAACCTTCTCCAAGGTCTCCACATCACACTGAAAACCAGGTGACCAGATGTGAGCACAGTAGTCCAAGTGTGGTCGGACCAGTGCTTGTGATCTGGTCAGTGACACAACCACTTCATTATCCCTACATGTTAGAGTACTTCTTATCATAGCAGCACTACGATATGTAGCCTTTGCAACACTAGCAATATGCCCTCCAAATCCACTTCTTGCAGTATGGCACCGTCGATATAGTACTCAGTGTTATTTTTCTGCACTCCAAAATGTAACACCTAGCACTTATTGTTATTAAAACTACAACCCCACTTTTTGTCCAAGTAAAAAATCTATTCAAATCTTTCTGAAGGGAATTAACATCAGCAGTGCAATTTACAATTCTTCTCAAATTTGCATCATCAGCAAACAGCTGAAGATCCCCAGTCAGTTCACATTATATATCATTTACTCACAAGTTAAACAGCAGGGGTGCCGGAACAGAACCCCAGGGGTACACCACTGATTACCTTCCTTTTTTGAGACACTACACCATAATACACAACCTGCTGTATCGTTTAGAGAGCCAATCTCTGATCATTCTAACCAATATACTATCTATTCCCATCCTCTCCAGCTTGTACACCAACTTATCATGTGATTATCTATTAAATGCTTTTGCAAAGTCCAAGAATTTCACTGTATATGATTCACCCTTATCTAACACACTCATTACCATATCATAAAATGCACGTAAATTGCTAAAACAGGATCTACCTTTTACAAATCCATGCTGACCATCACAAAGATTGCTATGTCCATCTCAACTCAATCCTGTGTTCTATTCCTTACCAATTTCTCCAACACCTTATCCACAACTGCATTTATACAGAATTGTCTATAATTAGAAACTTTTGTCCTAGATAGATGTTTCCACTTCAAGACTTTCATTAAATAACCAGGTCAGTTGGCTATGCCCTTAAGAATATGTGATGATATGTTGTCCATTCCCACAGCCTTATTAACATCTAACCCAAATAACTCGATATTCTTTCTTTTAAGGTTACACGGTGATCCGTATTCATATTTACGAATTTAGGGACACAAAACACACGTGTTGAAATAATTATTTTACTAATTATTAATAAAATAACACTTCACGTTTCAACCCCTATATTCAGGTCATCATCAGAAGGATATATGTGTATAGGGAACCAAGCTATATGCTCTTGCACTCAATACTGCTAAATTAAATCTATGTTGTTAATTAATCTTTTTCTTAGCCTGATTTTAGTGATAATTAAATAAAATAAAATAATATATATATATATATATATATATATATATATATATATATATATATATATATATATATATATATATAAAATAAAAAAAGAATAATAAAATAAATAATTTTTATTTATAATTAATTATAAATACAAATTTTAATTAATAAATAAAAAACTACAATAAACTCTGCTAAAGTCCTCGTGTACTAAGATTCTTCTGGATTTGCAGTTCAGATTTTTATACTATGATTTTCCTCAGGACTTGTGCAGTTCAAGTTGCTATGGATGTTAAGAAAAAAAAACACTTCACAAAGTCTTTTTGTAATAGGATTTTTCTTTGGCTTGTTCTGGTTGCTATACAGGTTGCAGATGGGTTCTCCACATTCTTGGAATGGTTAGGCCATAATTTTTTGTTCAGATTCGGGTTATTTTTAAGCATTTCACATGCTTCTTTGAATTTCCTCTCGAACCAGGTTTTGGTGCAGTGTAGGGACTTGGTATTTTTCCAATCATTTCTGTGGTATGTTTGCAGCACGTGGTCAGATAGGCTGGTTTTTCCAAAATGGAGGTATTTAATGTGTCGTTTGTGTTCGTCCTTTCTAATTGGGATGGTTCGCCCTGTTTCCCCTATGTATGGTAGGTTACATGTGCATTGTATTTTGTATACCCCTGGGTAGGCTAGATGTGGAAGAGGATCTTTGGAAGAACTGAGTAGGTATCTTAATTTTGTCGGGGGTTTAAAGGTGGTTTTGAGGTTGTATTTGTGTAGTGTTCTGTCCTTATTTTTTCAGAAATGCCTCTAACATAGGGTATGGAAATAGCATTCTTGAAATCTTTTTTGTTTTTACTAGTATCTCTGTTCAGGATCTTGTGAATAGTTTTTTTGCTGTATCCATTTTTTATAAATGTATGGTTGATGATCTTATATTCCTGGTTTAGAGCTTGTTCATTTGAACAAATAGTTTGAACTCTGTGTTTAAGGGTGCTTATGACACCTAGTTTTTGTGCTTGGTGGTGATAAGAATTTTTGTATATGTACTGGCCTGTGTGTATAGGTTTGCGGTAGACTGAGAAGGAGAGACAGCCTGAGGGAAGATGTGTGACGAATGTGTCTAGGAACGGAAGAGAGTTGTTTTTTTTTATTTCAATGGCGAATTGGATACATTTCTGTTGTTTGTTCAGGTGGCTAAGTAATGTATTTAGTGCTTTGTGGCCATGGGACCAAATGGCAAAATATCATTGACGTATCTGAGCCAAATTTTGGGCTTTAGGCACGCTGATTCTAGAGTTCGTTGCTCAAAGTCTTCCATTTAAAAGTTTGCAATTGGGGAAAAAGTGGTGAGCCCATGGCTGTACCCTCTTTTTGAAGGTAAAAATTGTTTTTCCACACGAAATATCTGGAGCGGAATACGTGGGCAAAGCGGGCTGTGATGTCATGTGGAAATATGTTCTGTAGGAGCAATATAGTATCACTGATCGGGACATTGGTGAAAAGGGAAGTTATGTCAAAGCTGACTAACAAATCTTGGTCATTGAGTGTAATGTTTTTAATTTTGTTTATGAAATGTGTAATTTTTAAGTAGGAAGTAGATTGACCTACCAATTCCTTGAGTGCAGCCGCTAATTTTTTGGCTAAGTGGTAATTTGGGCTGTCAATTGCTTCAATAATCGGACGGAGTGGTGTGGTTGTTTTGTGTATTTTTGGCAGGCCATAAATTCTGGGCGTGTGGGCATAATGAGGTATTAGTTTTTTTGTTGTTTCTTCCAGCCAAAGTTAACGGATTTAATTAATTTAGTTGTTTCCTTTTTGATACGTTTTGTGGGGTTGTAGTTTACCATTTGATAGGTGTTGTGGTCCAATACCAAATGGTTCTCTATGTAAGTTGTCAGTCTAAAACGACAGTGGCATTCCCTTTATCTGCTTTTGTGATTATAATGTCCTGGTTATTTTTTAGGGATTTAAATGCCAGTTTTTCCATTTTGTTTAGGTTGCTGCTTAGTTTTTTGTTTGAATTTAGTGTACAGGATGTTTCCATGCATACTTTATCAGGTAGATTGGTGGGAAGGGATCTTAAACCCCTCTCGATATGATAAATGATATCAAGCTTGTTTACTGACCTCGGCGCAATGGTGTAGCTTAGACCTTTCTCCAGCAGTGAGAGTTCACCTTGGGTGAGATTGTAGTTTGATTGGTTGATAACCAAGCTGTGGTCTGATGGTGGCTGGTTGCTTCTAGCTTAGTTTCTGGGTGATTGCCTGGTCCTTTCGTTATGGCGTCCTGATTGCCCTGTGCTTTCATGTTGTTGTAGTGCTTGAAACTTCATTATTAATTTTTCCTTGTTTTTTAATAATAGGTGCTTGGCCGAGTTATCTGTGATCCTGTCTAAAATATCCCAAATTTCTGGGTTAATGTAGTCGGATAGCAATCCAAGCACCACTCAGCCAAGCACCTATTACTGAAAAACAAAGAAAAATTATTATTATTATTATTACCACTCCAAGACCTCATGGAGTCAAAGACTCATCTGGGAGGTCCTTTTATCACACACACACACACACAGCTCATCATACCATGTTATAAACACATTCAAACTCTTTGCAGACACCACATTCTCAGGCAAGGCATTCCAATCATTTACAACTCTGCATGAGAAAAACCTGCCTCTCACCCCTCTACTCACACCCTCTTCATGCAGTTTCCAGGGATGACCTCTGGTTCTCCCCTGATCTCCCACTATTCTCTGTAAAACATTTCCAGCATTGATCCTATAACAACCCCTTACCAACTTGTAGGTCTCTATCATATCTCCCCTCTTCCTCCTATCCACCAGACTCTGCAAGTTACATCTTCTCAATCTTTCCTCATATTCGACATTCCAGAGGTCAGAAACTACCTTAGTGAGTCTCCTTTGGACCCTTTCCAACATCTCTTCATCCTTCTGAAAACCCGGTGACCAAATCTGGGCACAATAGTCCATGTGTAGCCTAATCAAAGCCTTATACAACGGAACAAGAATCTCCCTACCTACTTCTACATGTCAGTGTCCTCCACATCATTCCCAGAAGCCTTTGTGTTGTCTTCATAATTTTGGTGATGTGTCCCCTAAATTTTAGATCCTTATCCACTATCACCCCAGATCTCTTATTTCCTCTACCTCCAACAATATATACTCACCAAGCATAAATTCTGCATCCCATCTTTGTTTTCCAAATTTTAAAACCTTACATTTTGCAACATTGAACTCACATCCCCATTTCCGTGCCCAATCACTCAATCTATTCAAGTCTTCCTATAAGGCCACAACATCTTCACTACACTTCATGGTTCGTCCCAACTTTGCATCATCTGCAAACAACTGAATATCTCCATCCAATTCTTCACCTATATCATTAATATACAAGTTAAACAGTAATGGACCTAAAACAGACCCCTGATGCACTCCACTAGTGACTTTCCTTTTCCTGGATATCGCTCTCCCATACACAACTTATTGATACCTATCAGATAGCTAGTCTCCAATCCAATGCACCAATCTAATATCCAACCCAATCTGCTCTAGTTTGACTGTCAACCTATCATGAGGTACTCTATCAAAAGCCTTTGCAAAATCTGAGTATGTTACTGTGTATCCTTTTCCTCTGTCCAAGGAAGCAGTCACTTTATTGTAATAAGTAAGTAGATTACTAAAACATGACCTCCCTTTAGCAAATCCATGCTGTCGATCAAAGATAATACCATTGTTATCAACCCAACTCTGGATCTTAGTTCTCACAAGCATCTCGAACAACTTAACCAAAACATCTGACACACTGATATGCCTATAGTTTGATGCTTGAGTTCGATCACCTCCTTTATGAAGTGGCACAATCTTACCCTCCTTCCACTCCTTAGGAACTTGACTGAGTGCAAGACTCTTATTAGAAAAATATGTCAAGGCAGGTGTCAACTCCCTGGCTTATTCTTTCAGAATATGTGGTGATATATTATCAAGTCCCACAGCCTTATTAACATCTAGTTTACTCAACTCCCCATACACCTCTTGCTCACCTACAGTCAGTCTCTTCTCCCCATCATCAACTGCTCTCAATCCCTCCATGAAGTCACATTCACAAGATTGAATAATCTTTATCAACTGTTCATTAAGTATCTCTACCACACATTCTGCATCAGCTGTCTTTATACCATTTTCTCCAATCAATGTCATCCTTCCATAATTATTCTTTCTTTTGCTGGCTACATATCGAATGAATTCCTTAGGATTCTTTTTGGCTTCATTAGCCAACTGCTGTTCATACCTCTCTTTAGCTACCCTCACCAAACAAGTCACCCTCCTTGCTTGGTCTTTGTAGTCCTAATGGAATTTGTTATTTCCACTTCTCTTATGCTGCCTCCACAATGCCCTTTTTCTCTGTATCGCATGCTTAATCTCTTTATTCATCCATCTCACACCCACCTTATTTAACCTTCTCAACCTTGGAATACATTTAGACATTGCATCTACTAAACAGTTTTTGAAAATCCCCCAAGCTGCATTGATCTCTTTTCCAGCTAACTCCTCATTCCATGCTACACCCGCAAGCTGTCTCCTGAGCTCTTCATAATCACACACCCCCCTTGTAGTTCCACATATACCCTTTTCTCACAGATGTCCTGACACTGCTGGCAACCCCCCAGGTAATCACCTCCTGTTCACTCTCACAAATTGGTGGATGATTTGACACCTCATTTCTAATTACATCCTCTGATGAGATGACCAAATCCAAGACCCTCAATCCTCGTGTACGCTCTGTTACATACTGTCTGAGGTAGTTATCCGTCAAAAACTCAAGAAACTCATTTTCTTTACTTCCAATTGCTATCTCATCATTCCAATCTATATTGCCATAGTTAAAATCGCCCATAATGATGACCCCTTTTCTTATTTGCTTGGCTAATTTGATTATACATTCCATTATCACCACCATCCACATTACCTGGTCTATAACAACATCGAACAAAGTATTTGATTCCATTCACCTCTGTCTCACGCCATACTGCCTCAAATCCACTGGCACTATTTCTCTCTTACATCTCTACTTTGTATGGACATAACTCTTTCTCTATCATCAATAGCACTCCCCCCTCCCTTTTTACCCTTCTATCCTCACAAAACATATCATACCTTTTCATCTCTATTCCTGTCAGGATATTATCCTCTTCCAACCATGTCTCACTTATTCCGACAATCTTTGGGTGACCAGACGCAATTAGTGAACCTTTCATCTGCCTTGTTTCTTATACTTCTAGCATTTGTATATAAACACAAGAGTTCATTTCTGGATCTACAGCTAGTTCCACTGATACCACTCACTCGATGTGATCTCTCCATGCTCGACTGGGGCCATTTCCCTTTCTGCTTGTTCATTTTAGAACCCTTTGTTTCCTCTTGATCCCTGTTTCCCTGCTCCTCTTGCACACCCATTCTCTCATTTTCTATACTCATACCACTCACTTCCGCATTCATAACCACTTCTTTAATCTCTCCTGTCTTACTCTCCTCCTTTTCCACATCACTTCCCGCTTGATCTGATTGATTACTGGAGAAAGTGTTGCTTGATGGAAGTACAATATGTGATGCATGCAGGAGATCAGAAGAAAGAGATGAAGGGAAAAATGAGGAGAGTGATACCGAAGAGACAGAAGTGCTTGACAATGAAAATAGTAGTAGTGTGAGAGATGATGAGAGAATGGGAATGCAAGAGGAACAGGGTAATGGGGGAAGCCCAGGTGGACAGGGAGACATGACATGGGGGGGAAGTGGATATTGAAAGTGGCACTGAATGTGTGTATAAAGATGGAGTATATTGCAATGTGAGTGGGAAAGTTGAGACTGAACAGATGTATGTAGTAAGTGGTGATAAAGGTGTTGGGCAGGTGAGGTGGGGAAATCACAACCAACAAGTGGTGTGGATAGAACCGGTTATAGACCAAAAAAATGAACTGCTGTGTTTGTTTACAAATGCCAGAAGTATCAGAAATAAGGGGGATGAAATGGTTTCAGTGATTGAGTTTAGCCATCCCCAAAATCATTGGAATAAGTGAAACATGGTTGTTGAGTGAAGATGATATCTTAATGTGAATAAAAATGGAAGGATACAGTATTTTTTGCAAGGATAGAAAAGACAAGAAGGGAGGTAGGGGTGCTGCTGATAATAGCAGGAGAATATGTTCACATAAGGTAGACATGAAAGAGGAAATAGTGGCAATGGTTAGGCAGTGTGGTGTAACGTGGAGGTTGAGAGGAAGACATATTTAATTGGATGTTGCTATAGGCCTGGGAATGTGGAGGGTAGTGATGAAAAAATGTATAAACAACTTGGATTAGTGAATGAAGGAAGGGTAATTATTATGGGTGATTTTAATTATGGCAGTATTGATTGGAATGAAGAGATTCCAATTGGGAATAAGGAAAATGAATTTCTCGAGTTCTTGAGAGAGAGAGAGAGAGAGAGAGAGAGAGAGAACTATCTCAGGCTGCATGTAAAGGAGAGCATCAAGGATCAAGAGTTCTAGATCTGATCATTTCATCAGAGGATGTAATTGTGAGAGGGGTTTCACAATTTCCTCCAGTTAGTGAAAGTGATCACCTGGGTTGTGGCTAGTCATATGCAGACTTTTGTGAGGAAAGGATATATGTGGAATTATAAGGCTGGTGATTATAACAGCTTGGAACTATAACATAGAAAAGGAGTTGAGTGGTAAGGAAATAAATGCTGCATGGGAACTGACAAAGAAATACATAACATCAGTGTGTGAATGTATTTCAAAGGCCAAACGGCTGAATAAGGTAGGTTTAAAATGGATGAATATGAAAAAAGAATTTATTTTGGAGGAAGTACAAGATGAATAATGATGATAATCAGTTGCATGAAGAGTATGACCAGGAGAATGACTCAGTTAGTAAGGACAACAGAAGTGCAGTATGAGCATAAATTGGCAGACCAGGTGAAGAAAACCCTAAAAAGTTTTT
The DNA here is from genome assembly GCF_054136105.1 of Typopeltis vanoorti. Classification (NCBI taxonomy): domain Eukaryota; kingdom Metazoa; phylum Arthropoda; class Arachnida; order Uropygi; family Thelyphonidae; genus Typopeltis; species Typopeltis vanoorti. The sequence goes on from NC_143554.1 coordinate 36,656,598, forward strand.
TAGATATGTGGAAGTTGAAGGAGAATGATCATGATAAGATGATGTTAATGGATGAAAGTGACAGAATGGTAAATGCTGCAGAAGACATTGTTGAGGTATTCATTGATCAATTTATAAGGGTATTTTATCCTGATCAAGGTAGAATCATGAGGAAGTTAAGTGTAGAGGATATAGGAGCAGATAGCTTAATTGTGAGTGAGCAGAGGTATTTGAGCAAATAAATAACCTTTTGTCCTTATTGTTAATAAGGCAATAGGATTTGATGATATATCACCATGCAACTTAAGGGAAGGTTCCAGGCAATTGGCAGTAGCACTGGCATGCCTGTTTAATAAAAGTCTTACAACAGCACATTTTCCAAGGGAGTGGAAGGAGGGTAAAATTGTTATTATTATTATTATTCAGGCCTCCATGGAGTCAAAAGAGTCATCATGGGAAGCCCTTCCTAAGAACATAAAGTCTGTCAAGACTCATCGAGGGTAGGTTCGCCCCCCCTAAGAAACACAAAGTCTATCATACCACTCCTTAAACTCATTGACCGTTCTCGCCCTCACCACTATCAGGCAGTGCATTCCATGGCTCAACCACCCTCCATGCAAAGAAGCCACTCCTCACCCTCTTGCTCCCAGTTTCCTTTCGTAACTTCCAGGGATGGCCTCTTGTCATCACTCCTTCCCGCTGTTCAACCAAGTGAAAGAACTCCCCAGTGTCAACCCTGTAACCACCTCTCAACAGTTTAAAAGTATCAATCATATCACCTCTCCTTCTTCTATCTGCCAAACTCTGCAGTCCACATTCCCTCAGCTGATTCTCATAACTATCCTTGTACAGTCCTGAGACCATCTTTGTCATCTGTCTTCTTATCTTTTCCACAGTTAATTTATCCCCTTCAAATCCTGGAGACCAAATCTGAGAACAATAGTCCAAGTGTGGTCTGATCAGAGACTTATACAACGGAATGATAACCCTCTTATCTCTGCAGGTCAGTGTCCTTCTCATAATAGCAGCAATCCTCTGTGTTACCTTCACCACCTTTGCAATATGTCCCCTAAATTTCAGGTTTCTATCAATCATCAACCCCAGATCTCTTGTCTCCCCAACTTCTTCCAGTATAACTCCTCTCATAGAGTATGCATCATCCCATCAATGTTTCCCAAACCTCAAGACCTTACATTTTGCTGCATTAAACTGACACCCCATTCATTTGCCCATCTATCTAGCTTATTCAAATCCTCTTGCAGGGCTACCACATCTGCACTATTATTAATAATCCTTCCCAGCTTCGCATCATCCGCAAACAACTGAATATTCCCTTGCAATCCACTGGCAATGTCATTGATATAATGGTTAAACAATATAGGTCCTAGTACTGAGCCCTGTGGGACCCCACTTGTAACCTTCTGTCTCCTTGAAACTGCTCCACCATACACAACTCTCTGATACCTATCAGACAGCCAATCCTGAATCCAGTTGACCAATCTAACATCCAGACCCATGTGTTGCAACTTAAATATCAGCTTATCATGTGGCGCCCTGTCAAATGCCTTTGCTAAGTCTAAGAAAATTGCAGTATATGCCTTTCCCTCATCTAATGTTCTTGTAACTTTATTAGAAAAGGCTAGCATATTGCTAAAACAAGAGCGCCCTTTCACAAATCCATGTTGACTCTCACTGATAACATCACCCTCATCTACCCAGTGCTATATACGGTCCCTCACTACTTTCTCCAAGATCTTAACAACTACTGATGACACACAGACTGGTCTATAATTAGACACTTCCAGTCTGTTACCATCCTTATGCAATGGCACTATCTTACCTTCCTTCCATTCCCTGGGTACCTTTGCCGAAGCCAGACTTTCATTGAAAGGCCAGGTTAAAGGCACTGTCAGTTCCCTAGCACATTCTCTCAAAACTCGTGGTGAAATACCATCCAGTCCCAAAGCTTTATTGACATCCAGAGTTCTCAGTATCTGAAACACGCTCTCCTCCTGTACCTCTAAACCTTGAACCTGCCCTATCCCTCTAGCATTAAAACTGACTCCTCCAGGATGAAATACTCCAATAAAGTGGTCATTGAACAATTCCACTATGTCCTCTGCATCAGTCACTCTATTCCCATTTTTATTCCACAATATCATTCTTCCACAGTCATTTCTCCTCCTACTGGCCACATAGCTAAAAAATTCCCTAGGATTTTCTTTGGATCTTAGGGCCAATCTCCTCTCATATTCCAGTTTCGCTTTCCTTACCACACTTTCCTAGTCACTCTTCTGGCCTGTGTCTTATATTCTTCATGCATCCTCTCTTCACCTGTCTCCTTATATCTCTTCCATAGCCTCTTTTTCACATGCAATTCCTGTTTAATATTGTTTGTCATCCACTTTACTCCAAATTGTGTCCTCTTCTTCACTCGTGGTGTACAACTTACCATTGCTGCTAACAAATATTCTTTCACAATTTCCCACGCACTAACAATAGCCCGGCCTTCCAATTCCTCCCTCCATGAAACTTCCCGAAGTTGTTGGCTAAGACTATTATAATCACCTGCATTACAATTCCACATAAGTTCCCGTCTCTTTGATACTCCTGCATGTCTATTCATTTTCCAAGTCAAAACCATATGGTCACTCTCTCTCTAACTGGTGGGAGAGAGAGAGATGTCATCTCAGTTATTATCAACTCTTTTGATGCTATAACCAAATCTAAAACTCTTGAACCTCTTGTTCCCTCTGTTACATGTTGCCTAAGACATTTGTCCCTCAAGAATTCTAGAAATTCCATTTCACTATTGCTACATGCATCTTCCTCTCTCCAATTTATTCTACTGTAGTTAAAATCTCCCATAACAATCATTCTTCTTGCACTTGCCAAACTTAGCTGTCTAAACATCTCCTGGTCCCCATCCTCCGTGCTCCTGGGTCTGTAGCAACACCCCACTAAATATCCTGTCTTGTCTACCTCTACCTCACACCATATGCTCTCAAAATCATTTGTCTCACTTCCTTCCAAAGCCTCCACTCTTAGAGGACATAGGTCATCACTTATCATAAGCAGTACCCCACCACCACGCTTTCCCCCTCCTATCCTGACGAAAAATGCTATACCCAGCGACTTCTATACCTGTTATTATATCCCCTTCTGTCAACCACGTCTCAGTGATCCCAATAATTTTTGGCCAGGCTGATGCTATCTGCGCCACCAATTCCTCTCCCTTATTCCGGATACTCCTGGCATTAGTATAAAGCATATAAATGCCATTGTTTCTATACCCAGCATTATCCCTTCTAGACTCCACTGGGCTCAGTGTTACCTGACATCGTCTCCCTTCTCCCAAGTATCCATTCCCACAAGAGGCCACCCCTGCTATCATCCTCCCTGGGACACTGACTCGTTCAGAACAACAATCTCTCCAGATGTCTACGTCCTTCCTCATTCAAATGTAAATGGTCTCTCGCATACAATTCCTCTCTTTCCTCAAACGCACTCCAAGCATCCACATATACCAGTCCTCTCTTGTCACACATTCTTACTATTATGCTATTCAATATCACCGCTCTTCTGCTCAGCTCATCATTATCATACCTAGGCAACTCACACACTATTTTTCCTCTCTCTGTCTTCTTCTGTACTGTCTCAAGCAAAAACCTCATATCGCTCGCTGCCTGACTTATATTACCACTCAAGTCATTCGTTCCTACCATCACAATCATCTCATCCACCCTTTCACCTCTCTTAATTGCCATAGCCACCTTTTCTATTGTTCCTCCTGGCAAACACTCCTCACGCATCCTATCTTGAACACCACGGATCATTGAGTCGCCATACATTATACCTCTTACCATTCCCTCTCTCCTATTGTTTCCATTCTCTCCTCTTCTTTCATTCCCATAGGTCTCTCTTATTCCCTCTCCTCTACTGCTATTCTCTCTTCTAGCATTCCCATACCTGTCTCTCCTACTGTTTCCATTCTCTCCTCTTCTAGCACTCCCATACATCTCTCTCATTCCCTCTCTCCTGCTGTTTCCATTTTCTCCACTTCTAGCACTTCCATATCCCTCTCTCATTCCATCTCTCCTACCATTTCCATTCTCTCCTCTTCTAGCACTTCCATATCTCTCTCTCTCTCATTCCGTCTCTCCTACTGTTTCCATCCTCTCGTCTGCTAGCATTCCCATACCTCTCTCTCGTTCCCTCTCTTCTACTGTTTCCATTCTCTCCTCTTCTAGCACCCCCATACCTCTCACTCATACTCCCTAAATTCTCTCTCTCTCCTACTCTGATTCTCCTTGCATTTATCTCTTCCATTCTCCTAATCTTATCTTTCATACTTCTGCTCTCATTCACAAGACATTCCACCTCCTCTTTCAACTCATCTATCTCCCTTTGCAGGTCAGTCACTCTTAATCTAAATTGACTCTCCCAAACAAAACCATCTCCTAAACTTTCACAGTCACTCACACCTTCCACACTATCAACTATTATTTTCTCATTCATATATATCTTTTTTTCATTCTCTCCTATCACACTACTTGTCTTCCTACATTCATTCCCCGTTCCTGGAGCAACCAAGTCGGATATCGATATTTCTAATGCACTTATTTCCTCCAACTGCCTACATTTTGCGCATATACGCTCTCCACTCTCTTTCACAAACCACATATCTAATTCCCGAGATGCATACATGCCGCAAGTACTGCATGCCACAAAGTCCCTTATGATATTGCTAATAATTGAGTTCTTAAATGGCGGAGGACTTGGCGATACGCCACTTGCGACTGCTGCTGAATCCGTCATCATTCCTTACTGCCGAGTTGCGTAATCGTTAATTATTCAATTAATAAATTCCGTTATATAAATGGAAAAAAAGTACAAACAATTACAAGCAAAACAAAACATTTAAGTACACTAAATAAAATGAAATAATAACTAAATAGAGTAATGAAAACTTAGCTTCGTTTTGTCTTCCACCGTTATGCATTCGATTCCGAAGGTAACCAAAATATATTTTATCGTGACAGCAACTAACTTCCAAAAAACGACCACTGAAGTACACTTGTATTCAGAGAAACAATTTAGCACTCAGAAACGTAGAAAAACGGGGGGAAAAAAATGGACTATTCACCAATTAAAAATCACTTTCTTCTACACAGCTCAAATTCACCGCCACATGCTACGGCGATGCTAGCACCACTCCCAATTCATTTCCACTACATAAAGGTGGTGATAAGGGTGTAGCTTCAAATTATAGGCCAATCTGTATATCTGGACTTGTGGTGACATCTGGACTACTGGAGAGATTAGTGAGAAATAGGATACAGAAAGGAATTGATAATAGCAGTATTCTGTGTGGTTATCAGCATGGGTTTGTTAAAGGCAGATTATGTTTCACTAACTTATTTATGTACTATACCAAGGTGACAAAAACTTTCTCATTAAAGTTTTTGCTCGACTGCCACACGACAAGCTGGTAAAATTGAAACAGATGAAATTGGATAACAGACTTCTGAGTTGGATCAGTGACTTGTCAGATAGGTATCAGAAAGTTGTATACAGTATCCCAAAAGAGAAAGGCCACTAGTGGTGTACTGCAGGGGTCAGTTATGGGATTATTGTTGTTCAATTTTTATGTTAATGATATTGAGACAGGTTTAACTAGTGATATACAGCTGTTTGCAGATGATGCAAAACTGGAGAGAGCAATGTAGAGTCAAGCAGATGTTATAGCCTTGCAAGAGAACTTGAATAGATTGCATGAATGGGCAGGTAAATGGAACTATCAGTTCAATGTTTCAAAGTGTAAGGTTTTGAGATTTGATAAGCAATGATGAGATGCGAAGTATACACTTGGTGGGGAAACTTTAAAGGAAATAGAGGAGATGAGAGATTATTATTATTACAGGCGACTCCAGGGAGTCGTTAGGCTCATCGAGGGAGGCTCTAAACATCATGTCCACACAACTATACGACATTCTCACAGTATCTATCATACCTTGCCTTGAACTCACTCACCGTCATAGCACCCACAACAGACTCTGGCAGCTTATTCCACTCATTTACCACTCTAAAAGTAAAGAACCCAGCTCTAACACCCCTGCTTACCACACTCTTGCCCAGCTTCCATAGGTGTCCCCTAGTTCTCCCACCACCAGTCCTGATCTCAAAAATATCCTCTGAATTAATCCTATAGAAACCCTTTAACAATTTGAATGTCTCAATCATATCTCCCTTTTCTGCCTATCAACTAATTTCTGCAACCCACAAATCTTCAACCTGTTCTCATATGGTTCATTCCATAGACCTATCATCTTAGTCACTCGGCCTCTGGATCCTCCCCATCTCCTCCCCATCAAGAAGAAACCTAGGTGACCAAATCGGGCACAGTAGTCGAGATGAGGTCTTATCAAGGCTCAGTACAGAGGTACAATAACTTGATTGTCTCTGCTCGTCAAGGTATTTTTCAACAACCAAGTGAGTTGATGAACTGATTTAGCTACTTTTGCAATGTGTCCCCTAAACTTCATCTCCCTATCCACCAACACTCCCAAGTCCCTGGCCTCTTCAATCTCCTGGAGTACAGTTCCACCAATGTGGTATACTGCTGCTAATCTTTTCACCCCAAAATGCATAACCTTACATTTTGTCACATTAAATTGACATCCAATCTCCTTCGCCCAGAACTCCAATCTATCCAAGTCATCCTGCAAGATTTTGACATCTTCTGCATTCACTATCGCCCTACCCAACTTTGCATCATCAGCGAACAAATGAACTGTTCCACTTAGATCCTTCCCTATATCGTTGATGAATAAATTAAATAGCATTGGTCCAAGAACAAAACTCTGTGGCACACCACTAGTCACAGGCCGTCTTTTGGACTCTACTCCTGAATAAACTACTCTTTGATATCTCTCCATCAACCACCCACCTATCCATCTGACTGACCCTATATCCATTCCCATATGTTGTAGTTTACGGATTAGAATTCCATGTGGTATCCTGTCAAACGCCTTTGCCAGGTCCAGCAGTATCACTGTAAACCCATTACCCTTATCCAGTTGAACCCTCACCTTGTTATAAAACTTGATCAAGTTAATGAGGCATGATCTACCCTTCACAAAGCCATGCTGTCCTGAGATCTAGGAGTGATGTTGAACAAGGACCTAAAATTCAGGGGCCACATTGTACAAGTTGTGAAGACATCACTTCAGATAATGACAATGATGCGGAGGACTCTGACATGCAAAAATAGAAAGGATATGGTGCCATTGTATAAGGCCTTGATCAGGTCTCATATGGGTTATTGTGCTCAGATTTGGTTGCTGGGTTTTCAGGGTGACAAGAGTATGTTGGAAAGTGTCCAGAGAAGATTCGCAAAGGTAATCACTGAGCTTTGGAATGTGTGAGTACAAGGACAGATTGAGAGAAAGTAAATTGCAGAGCCTCGTGAATAGGAGGAAGAAGTGGGGAGGATATGATTGAGACATATAAGCTAGTCAGGGGGTTGCTATCAGGTTGACATTGAAGAGATATTTCATAGAATGGGAGAGGGGGAATAGAACAAGAGGCCATCGCTGAAAACTGTATAAGGAGGGTGTGAGCAGAGGAGTGAGGAAAAGGTTCTCTGCATGGAGAGTTGTTGGTAGGTAGAATGCATTGTCTGAATGTGTTGTGAATGTAAACACATTGAATCAATTTAAAGCATGACTTCCCCCGATTAGTCTCTGATTCCATGGAGGTTAGATGTTAATAATAATCTTAAATTGGTTAATTTTTCACTTTGTTTTTAATATTCTTTTGTTTTTCCATGGTTCCAATCATCAGTGCATGTATATGGTCAATTGTGCTATATCCTTTTCGGAATCCAGTGTGCTCTACTGGTTGTTTCAAATCCAGAATAGGTGTTATTCTGTTAGTTATTGTTTTTATGAGTAGTTTATACAAAACTGATAATAAGCCAATTGGTCTGTAATTTTTGGCTTCTTCGTTATCTCCTGTTTTTTATAAATGAATGTTAATATTGCATTATTCCACATTGTAGGTATTTTCTCTTTATCAATACATAAGTTGATAAAGTTTGTTAGATTTTTTATTAATTCTTCACCAACAATCTTGATTAACTCAGTTTGGATTTCATCTTCTCCTGGAGCTTTTCTGTTTTTCATTTGGTCAATAGCTCTATGTACATCTTCATAGGTTATTGATAGTTAAAATTCTTTAGTATTGGAGTTACTTCTGATATTCTGTATGGTTTTATCTGATTCATCTTTATAAAGTTCTTTGTAAAATTCTTCTAGTCTTTTGATTATTCCTTTTGGATTTCTTGTGATCGCACCATTATTTTCTTTTATTGCTACTAAGTGCTTGTTTCCAATCATCAGGCTTCTTCTTAGAATTTTCATATTTTTGTTACTCTCTATTATTTATTTGATTTTTTTTGTGTCATAAGCTCTGATTTCATGTCTTACTCATTTCCTTATAAATTAAAGATTCCAAGAAATTATATTCTTGGTTTTAATCCTTTATCCAAGTAAGCAAAACAATGTTTCGTGCATTAAGTATCTCTACATCTGAGCTACTTGTATATAGAGGCTAATGACGTCACATTGATTGCCTTAGTATGTATCTCATAATTCAAAGCATACACCCAATGTATAATGCTATGCATAATGGGAAGGCCACTAACCAGACTGGTTTCGACCTCTATTCAGGCAACTGATGTAAAGTTATTAGTCTCTATGTATACAAGTAGCTCTGACGTGAAGATACTTCATGCAAAACATTGTTTTGCTTACTTGGATAAAGTATTAAAACCAAGAATATAATTGCTTGCCGACCTGGTTGGCTGGGTGGTTATCGTGTCCACTCTCCATCCAAGAGGCTGCGGGTTCGAATCTCGCCATGGGCATGGATGTTTGTGATTGTCCTACAAACTCTGTATGGAAAGGGAATCTGTGACCCTACCATTTATGCTAGCAGAAGACTTCACTCCCAACACCGTGTGAGGAACAGGAGTGACCATACAGCTCCTACGGATGTCAACTGTGAAATTTTATAATTTCTTGGCATCTTTAATTTATAATAGAACCAAGTTAAAAAACTTTTAACATATTTTCCTTATAATTTTGCATAATTCTGAATATTCTGTTTTTGAGGTAGAGTTTTTATCTTGTTTCATATCTCTTTTCTTTTTCATCCTTTTCATGGTTTCCTGTGAAAGTTTGTTTGCTTTATTCTTTGCTGATGTACTCTTATAATTATTTGCAAATGTTAATATGATATCTGTTATTCTTAATTTAATTTATTAACATCCTCTTCAAAAAATTTTATTTTATCTACTTTTTTATTTAATTTGTTTCTATATTCTTTTTGTTTTTTCAATTATTATCTTAGAGTTAAAGTTTTTGGTTGTATTCACTAATATCTTTCTTTATGATTTGATGGGCAGCATAACTTTAGCTCTTACTAGTCTATGATCACTTCCTGTTCTGAACTGATTTATGACATACATCATGTACTATATATTTCTTGTTGCAGAGGATATAGAGTCTATTTCATTTTTGACTTTTCTGTTTGTACTTCTCCATATCTATTTCTTTTTTGGGCATTTTTTAAAGAATGTGTTCATGATGTAGAGTCTGTTAGCTTCTATAAATTCTATTAAGATATTTCCATTTTCATTTCTATTCCCTAACCCATGAGTTCCACTCTTTTCGATTTTGGAAAAGTTTTTTTTCCTATTTTTGCATTAGTCTCCCATTATGATAAAAAAAAATTTTTTTTTTAATTATTATCTACTGTTTTTTGTATAGTGTCATAAAACTCTTCTTTCTCCTCTGAATAAGATTGCATTGGAGTATAAATTTGTTCTATTTTTAGTTTGTACCTATTGACTATTGTTGATTTTCAATGCGAGTTGGGCAATTTTGTTCAATACATAATTTATTTCTTCTACATTTTAATCTAAAACGCAGCTCCTAGGAGATAGATTGCTGTTTTATATTATGAGGAAGGTCACTATCCAGACCAGTTTCAACCTTTATTGAGGTCTCATCAGTGAGTAGGTAGACCTGGATAAAACCAAGGTTTAAGTGAACCGAACTTACATACTTTACTATACGAATTTCCAGAAAGGTAGTGAGTGACCTTCCTCATCATGTAAAACAGTAATACATCTCCTAAGAGCTGAGTTTAACATTATGAGAAAATATTAAGGCTAGTGATTGAAGCTTGCTCCACCTTTGCTCCAAGTTGCCCTAGTGTTGTACTACCAGGTGTTGACTTATGCTTGGACTCGCCGGAAGTTCTTCGGCATGAAACTCTTAGATCTTAGATTTCGATCTTCACATTTCTTATTCGGCTTTAAAACAATGAGGGATTTATTATCCCCTTAACTTAATTTACGTTACCGAAAAAAATAGTCTCTTGGCTCTTTATTGTAGAAATAATATATGGGTACACCTTTCTGGAAATTCGTATTGTAAAGTATGTAAGTTGGGTTCACTTCCTTGGTATTGAGGGGTTTTATCTGGGACAAGATGGCGGCTCGCGTGTTAGTGTTTCGTGTCGTGTATTTTTGATGGTGAATTGTGAATTTGACTGATAAGTTTTTAGAGATTTATGTTTATTCTTTAGTAATATCAATTATTTGCTGCTGCCATAAACAGATATTTTATTTCCCATACTGATTTATCCAGGTACAGGTAAGTCAACTGACTTCACAAAGGCGATACGCTAGGCCTACTACCATTCGTATCGCCATTGTTGTTGTACTTTAACATCTTATTGCTGGTTGACACGCCTATGCTTGATGTTGCAGGCAGTCCTTTGCGGTTGCGGGATATTTTACAAAAATTTCTGCTGGCAGGTCTTCAGACCTGCGGGATATTTTATTAACGCACATACGAAGTTAAATCGATATGAGCGTACCTGACCTAGACGTATTCACTGACTTGCTCGATAAAGAGCCAGCTCTTGAACTCATTGATAAACTCCAAAAGAAGTTCAAGCTGACATGGCCCACTAGTATGATTGACCCCGACACTATTATCGAGTCACTCGATAAAAAGCTAGCACTCAGTTTTATTAAAAAGCTCCTCAAAAAGTTTGAACGGGATTGGCCCGGCTACTTAAATTTGTATTCCTCACCTGAAGTCGATGCTGAGGAAAATGAAGACTCCCCTCAAATGGAGGAAAACTCAATCTAGTTGTCTCTATCTCTAATCCTTCTGGTCAAGAAGAAACCCACGCACGTAAGAAGAGAAAATTTCTTGCTGCTGAGTCAACAAATGTTGTTGGTATGGATGAGGATGTTCCCATTTCAGATCCCTCTGCTTCCCCCAATGAAAAGGTGCCACCGATTATCCTAAGGGAAAAGCAGAGATGGTCATCACTCAGAACCATCATGGCTAATTCACAGATTCGTTACACGTCTGCTAAAAATTCAGACGAGGGAATACGTATCCAGCCCACCACGGTGGCTGACTATAGAAATCTTACAAAGGAACTGGACACTAGAGGAACCCAATATCACACATTTTCACTTGCCTCCGAAAAAAATCTGAAAGTAGTCTTACGTGGAGTCTCCGAGGATATTGACACTGATGAAATAGTTGCTGACCTTAACCTACAGGAACTACCCCCCATAAAGGTTACTAGAATGTTTAGATCAAATAAGACACCTATGCCTTTAGTTTTAGTAGAAATTCATAACATTTACAAAGACATTTATAATTTAAAATCAATCTGTGGACTCAAAATCACCCCAGAACCATTGAGAAAGAAATCATCTTCTGGGCAGTGCCACCGATGCCAAAAATTTGGCCATGCCCAGAAGCTATGCAAAGCTCAGTTCAAATGCCTAAAATGTGGCGAGAATCACCCCACAAACACCTGTGCCAAGCCAAAATCCACCCCGGCTAAGTGCGCTAATTGTGGGGGTCCTCACCCTGCTAATTATAGAGGGTGTATACATCACCCCAAAAACAGATGGAATGATACAAGTCATCAATCTACCTCGTCATCTAGTGCGAGAGTTCGTGAAGCTCAGGCTACTCAGTTCTCCAAGAGTGAATACATGACAACAGGTGCTCGCCCATCGTTAACTGAGCCCCTTAAGAAAACGAATCTTCAACATCAAGTAAGAACATATGCTGATGTGGCCCTCTCCAATCAGATAGTACAAACCCAGAACCGGAATAATCCACACTCAAATCTATCAGCTGTTATCACCTCTTCTCTTGCAAACATGCTGCAGGATTTCAGCAACTCAAATCCATCCTTAAGTGTCACAAAAAGATTCCTACAGCAAACCCAATCCATATTATCTGCACTCTCTGATGCATAGGAAAAAAATCGTCCCAAATTCTCTTAGGATTATCGGTTGGAATGCCAACGGTATGAAAAACAAACTGTTAGAAATCCAGGAATTTAATAATAGATACAATCCAGATATACTGCTAATTACTGAAACTCACCTGAGGCCTGCTGACACCCTGAAAATCAGAGGGTATCAGATTTACAGAAACGACAGGCTTGGGTATAGAGGTGGAGGTACAGCCACCCTTATCAAAAACTATATCAATCATCACTCAATAACCAACCCTACTACCACCAACCTCGAAATCACAGGAATCAATGTTCTCACAAACTCAATTGGAAACCTCAAAATTTTTTCTGCATACAACCCTCCATTAAAGACATTATTGACCTCAGATCTGGATGCCATCCTTGGAGAAAAAGGACCGGTCATCATTGCTGGAGACCTCAATGCAAAGCATCCTGCTTGGAACAGTAAATCTACCAACAAAAATGGTCGCATCCTCTCTAGCTACACAGGATTAAACCATGCTGTTGTGGCTGGACCTACCGAACCAACTCATCTCAGTACATCTGGCACTGCTGATATCCTGGATATAGCCATCCTGCAAGACATTAAACTACAGTACAGCCTTACATCACTAAACGAGCTGTCGTCGGATCACAACCCAATTCTACTGCAATTGGGTGAGCAAGAATGCCTGCCTCCTCCTCCTCATTCAGGCATATCGTGGGAGAGATTGTCTAAAGCACTTCGGGATCAAATAGGACCCGTCCCTCCCATATGCACACCAGAAGATGTGGAATCTGCAGTGACTAGCTTCACCCAACAGATTAAGTCCGCTATAATGGTTGCATCCTACCAGAAACCTGTTCCCAAGCCTGATCGTTTGCCTGAGGACATTATGGACCTGATCAGAGAGAAGAGCAGAGCAGAGCTAGGAAGAGATTTCATAACACTCGCGCACCTCAGGATAAGACAGTGCTTAACAAATTGAATGGAGCAGTAAGAGATGCACTTAAAACACATAGAAACGAAGTCTGGGATAAAAAGTTAGCCTCTATCTCACCTATTGATCACTCTATCTGGGGCCTACTGAGAAATATCAAAAATAAAACCAGATCCCTCCCCCCTATAATCTCAAACCAGGGCCTAGTCCACACAGATGCAGATAAGGCAGAAGCCATACTTAAAAATCTTGAGGATCAGTGCAAACCTTCTTATAACAACATTGATTTCAATCATCTGTACAAAATCCACAGACAGGTTAGGCATGCACTAAACCTCCCGGACACCAGTGCCGATCATATTGCACCCCCATCACCTGTTGAATTATATGATGATATTAAAAAACTTTTATTAAAATATTATTAAAAAATTATTAAAGAACAATAAAGCTCCTGGACCAGACAGCATCTCAAACAGGGTGATCAAGCTGCTGCCTCGAAAAGCTATAGTGCATCTGACCAATATAATAAATGCAATCTTAAGACTTCACTATTTTCCTTCCACCTGGAAAATGGCTGATGTGATTCCTATACATAAGCCAGGCAAAGACCCACACTTACCGCAGAATTATCGTCCAATCAGTCTCATCTCCAATCTGGGTAAGGTCGCAGAGAAGGTCATCCTCTCACGACTCCAAACCTCAGTATATGACCTAGACATCCTTCCTAAAGAACAGTTTGGATTTCGACAACACCATAGTACTACCCAGCAAATCCACAGAATTGTGGAATATATCACCACCAGCTACAACTGGCGCCAGTGCACAGGTGCGGTATTCCTAGACCTATCTAAAGCATTTGACAAAATCTGGCATTTTGGACTCCTGCACAAACTTATCTCAGCCGGTATCTCACAAAAAATGGTTCATCTAATCCGTTCATATCTTCAGAATAGATCAATGCAAGTTAAAATTAACGGTTCTACATCGTCCCAGCGCCATATCTTTGCTGGAGTGCTGCAGGGATCTCTACTGGCTCCATTGCTGTTTTCTGTATACATGTCAGACATCCCACTCAATCCGATGACTTCCATTTTAGCACTGTATGCGGACCATACGGTAATACTAACCAGATCTCTCAGACCCCACTTCGTTACTAGAAAGCTTCAAGAAAATCTTCTAAAGCTGGAGGGTTGGTTCTCCAAGTGGAGATTGGAAGTCAATCCCCTGAAAAGCTCAGTGGTTCTCTTCTCAAAAAGGCCAATGTCTCCTGCTGGAGATGTGTTACTATTCAATACTAAAATTCCCTGGCAGAAAGAAACAAATTACCTGGGTGTGATTCTCGACAAAAAGCTATCTTTCAACCAACATATCAAGTCTGCATGTGCAAAAGCATCTAAAGCCATAGCTCAGATCTACCCGCTAATTAATAGAAATAGCAAACTCAGCAACAGAATCAAATTGCAGCTATACCAGATGTCGATTCGTCCTATAATCACCTATGCCTCTCCAGCCTGGAGCCACACCTCTAATACTAACATTATTAAGATACAGCGAGTGCAGAACAAGTGCTTGAGAATGACTTTGAACGCCCCGTGGTATGTTAGAAACAGCCAACTCCACAGAGACACAAATATTCCCTATATTCTCTCTTATCTACAATCCTTAGCTGCCAAATTTTTTCTAAAGACGCCCACACATCCCAACGATTTGGTTCAACAAGCTACAGCATACGAGCCAACGGACATATTTAAATATAGAAGTCCAAAAACTATACTAGCCTCCTATAGCGATACATAATCTCCATGCCCATTCAGGGCGAGCAAACTGCTCGTAAATTTTACCCTCACTGTAACCACGACAGATAGCGGGGAATATGAAAAGCATCTTGCTTCACCCCTAAAGACATAAATGTCAATTGGTATTGAGGAGGGAGGCGGAAAATTTGTTATGGATCGGATTGATGCATTGTTCAGCTTTCGCTCGTGATACTTGTTGCCAGGATGGATGATTGTGTGGAGTGACTGGCAAGTGATATTTGTTGTAAATGTGTCCTGAACACCACGCCATTATATATCAGTGCTCCTACCCAAAAAATTCTGAATCCTGCATAAGTGCCGATAAGGCTTCAACTGCACGGTAAACGTTTTTTTTTTTTTTTTTTCAACTTTAGATACTTCACATTGATAGTCATGGAAAAACAGCTAAATGAGACAATATTCAAGGAGGTATATAGAGAATTTATAAGACTAAGTGAACTACTTAACATCAGTTGGCCGGGAAAAGTGAAACTTTACGACACGTTTCCCCCAGAAAGTGCCGCAGACATTGTCGCAGATCAGTTAGAATCGGTGCCTTCTACTCCTTCAGACTTTGTAGAAGTGCGCGCATGCAAAAAGCGAAGAATGACAGAAGAACCGCAAAAAGAAAATGAAATGGAACAGGATGCTCAGAGTTCGGACGCTGCTATTTCTCCCAAAGAAAAGGTGCCTCCGATCATTAAACTACAAAGGATTTACTCAGCACCCAAAGAATAGATGGATGGAGGCAGTCAATCAGCCCTCCTCCTACAGTATATGTGGCCGGTTTTGATGCCAGAGACCCAAGCATCAAAACCGGTCACAGTCGGAGACCACCAAAAATAGAGACACCCAAAAGCAAACAAGAAGTTATGCCAATGTGACCCGTACAAATAGACCAATACCAGAACAAAATCAACCAGTAGCACCTAAAAATCTAACAGCTGTTATTATGGCCTCACTAGCAAACATGCTACAAGATTTCAGCCTGTCAAACCCTGCTGCAACCTCCACTAAAAGATTTCTTCGTGAAACACAGGTCATCTTCACAACTCTCATAAATGAATAGTAACAAACTCATTCCAGCACTTCAGATCGTTGCTTGGAATGCAAATAGCCTCAAAAACAAAATTCTGGAACTCCTAGATTTCACATATAGGTATCCAATATTGGTATTAATATAACCAGATGTTATATTAATCAGTGAAACTCATTTAAGACCCTCAGACAATCCTAAAATAAGGGGTTATCGCCTATACAGAAATGATAGATTACTCTACAGAGGGGTGGCACTGCCATCTTCATTAAAAATAACATTAAGCACCGCTCTGTGAGCAACCCTTCAACCACTAACCTTGAGATCACAGGCGTGGAAGTAGTCACCAGCTCTGCTGGCAGATTGAAAATCTACTCAGCTTACAACCCTCCCCAAAAATCTCTACTACACTCTGACCTAAATGCCATCTTATGCATCAGAGAGCCCACCATTATAGCCGGGAATCTGAACTCCAAGCACCCTGCGTGGGATTGCACAACCGCCAACAAGAATGGCATCCTTTCCAATTACTTAGGATCAAGCATCGCTGTTGTGGCAGGCCCCACCGAACCAACTCATCTCTGTACGTTTGGCGCTGCTGACATCCTGGATATAGCTATCCTGCAGGATATCAAACTTCAATACAACATTATATCCATGGATGAACTATCATCCGATCACAACCCAATTCTACTACAGCTGGGAAAACAAGAATACCTGTCTCCTCCTCCTCATTCCTACATAGCATGGGAAAGACTGTCAACAACACACTGAAGGATTATATTGGACCTGTTCCTCACATATGCACAAAAGAGGAAGTAGAAACTGCAGTTAAAAATCTCACACAACAAACTAATTCTGCTATAACGGTAGCTACCTCCTACAAATCTGCCTGCAAGCCAGATCGTTTGCCTGAAGGCATCATGAACTTGATCAGAGACAAAAACAGACCTAGGAAAAGATTCAGTAACACTTGTGCACCACAAGATAAAACAGCTCTAAACAGGCTAAATGGGGCAGTAAGAGATGCACTCAAAGCTGATAGAAATCAAGTATGGGAAGAAAAGTTAGCTTCTATTTAACCTACTGATCACTCCATCTGGGGACTACTGAAAAATATCAGAAACCAAGACGGATCCCTTTGCCCAATAATCTCTGACCAGGGCTTTGCTCACACAGATGTAGACAAAGCAGAAATTATAGCAAATAATTTGGAGGAGCAATGCAGGCCTTTGTATGAAAACCTTGACTTTGACCACATATATAAGATTCACAGCAAGATCAGACACTCACTCAAACTTCCGGACACAGCACTGACCATATTGCACCAACAACACAATCGCAAGAGCAAACAAGCTCCAAACTCGCATCATCTCTAACCTCTTCACTTGCAGCAATGTTGCACGAATATAGCAAAGCAAGCACATCACCATCTTCCAGAAAGAGATTCTATCAAGAAACCCAATCCATACTAACAGCTCTCTATAATGTTTAAACAATTCAAACCGAATTCCCTCATGATAACAGCATGGAATGCCAATGGCTTAACAGATAAAATTTTTGAGCTACAGGAGTTTGCAAGGAGATACAACCCAGACATAATTTTGATCCGTGAATCCCACCTCAGACCTTCGAACAACCCAAGATTAAGAGGTTATATTCTATACAGGACAGACAGACAGGCTTAACTCTAGTGGGGGTGACACAGCTATTTTTATTAAAAATTATTTAAGCCACAATGCACTTACCCAATCCCCAAACTTTAAACCTCGAAGTGACAGGCGTGGAGGTGTACACAAATGCAGGCAAGCTCAAAATGTATGGAGCATACAATCCTCCTAGCATTCCACTGTTGACAGCAGATTCCATCCTTGGCTCCAAGGATTCCATAATTATAGCAGGAGATCTCAACTCCAAACACACAGCTTGGTTCAGTTCTTCAATCAACTCCAAAGGCCAGACCTTATTCAACTACACGTCACTCAACTCATCAATAATAGTTGGACCCACTGAGCCCACCCACTACAGCCCATCAGGAA
Organism: Typopeltis vanoorti; assembly: GCF_054136105.1. Taxonomy (NCBI): domain Eukaryota; kingdom Metazoa; phylum Arthropoda; class Arachnida; order Uropygi; family Thelyphonidae; genus Typopeltis; species Typopeltis vanoorti. The sequence goes on from NC_143554.1 coordinate 36,674,737, forward strand.
GCTCTGATATACTTGACATAGTTATCCTCAGGAACATCAGATATCAATACCAGCTGGAAACTTTAGAAGAGCTTAACTCAGATCACAATCCCATCCAGCTCAAGCTAGGACTCCAGGATCAGCTCTCTCCTCATCACTCTTTCTTAGCATGAAACAAGCTCTCCAAGGTTCTCCCAGTTCACATCGGCCCACCTCCTGTCATTCGCAAAAAAGCAGATATAGACCTAGCTGTAAATAATTTAACTAGCCAAATCAGCACAGCAATAGCATCAGTCAGTCAAACCATTGTCTTCCATAAAACTGGATCCCAGAAGAAACAATGGACTTAATTAGGGCAAAGAACAAAGCCAGAATGAGGTATCACAACAATAGAACCCCCCCAGGGCAAATTAATATTAAATATCTTGAACAGGCAGGTTCGAGAAGCCCTCCAGATACATAGGAATTCCAAATGGGAATCCAAACTCACAGAAATCAACCCGGAAGACAACTCCATGTGGAAATTTGTAAAATCTCTTTGTACCAAAAGACAACCCCTTCCCCTATGAAGACCAAAATTGGAATTGCACACTCAGATGAAGAAAAAGTAGAAGCCCTAATTGATCTCGAAAACCAATGCAGCCCATCTTATGAAAACTTAAATATTAATCTCATTTACAAAGTTCATCGTAAAGTTAGAACAGCATTAAGACAGCCTAAGGATGATTCAGAAATCGTCACCCCCACATCTCCAACAGAAATAATCAACATTATATATCCCATCTAAAGAACAAAAAGGCTCCCGGTCCCGATGGCATTACCAATAGAATAATAAAGCTACTCCCAAGGAAAGCCATGATTCATTTAGTTAATATTACCAATTCCATTTTAAGATCCCAGTACTTCCCCACAGATTAGAAAATCGCGGACATTATACCTCTAAAAAAGCCTGGTTGTTAACCCACAACTCCCCCAAAGCTACAGGCCAATTAGTCTTCTTTCCTGCCTTGGCAAAGTGACAGAAAAGGTGATCCTATCAAGAGCACAGTCAGCAGTCGACAAACAGAAAATGATCCTGGACGTCCCATTGTTTATCAGAAATTCACAGATTCATCGAGAAACGGCATTCGTACATCTCCTTTCTCCGTGATCTAGCAGAAATCTTCGTCAAGTCAAGTTCACATTCAAACCCATTGATTCTACAAGCTGTCAACTACAACGAAACGGATTACAATAAATATAAAAGACCGAAGGCTATTTTACTCCCAACTGATCATGGATAATACAACTTTCCCCTGAGGGCGACCTTAATTGCTCACAAAACTTCCTTTCCCAAATAACTCTCATTACAGACAAAGGGGAATATGAAAAGCACTTGTGCTTCACCCATCCTAACAGTAACATTAATGGTAAAAACCCTGGTATTAGATTAGGGTTGGTTAGGATTAGGTTAGTGAGATAGAGGCAAATTTATTACCCAGTGATTACGAGTGATGATATTGAGTTGTTAGCGAGATAGTGAAGTGAGGAGACAGTAGTTTTAGTGACGGATTATTCTCAAAGTATTGGAACCTTATTAGAAAAAGGACTACAGGAGCCTTTCTGAGTGCCAGAACTCAGTAAAACCTACCAAGGTAAGTAGCAGCCAATTCTCTATATAACTTAGCAATACCAAGACCATGGAAAAGCCCCTAACGTTCGAAGAAGTTTACAGAGAGTTCCTAAGATTAGGAAAACTCTTAAACGATAACTGGCAAGGGAAAGTAAAAATGTACGACACATCCCCCCCCCGCAGCAGTCACAGACAACATCATGAACGACCAAAACAACGAAGACGACACACCCTCAAGAAGACTTAGCACTCTTGCCATAACCAGAACACATAGCAACGCCTGCTAAACAGCAGAATCGCACACAGACTTCCAGAAAGTACAAAAGAAAAGAAAAATATCTAACACTACAGAAATATCCAAAACAAGAGAAACAGAAACGGACAAAGGAACAAATGAAAGAATACCCCCAGTCATCCTAAGAGCCAAGGAACACTGGACATCGATCGCCACCGCTCTAAAAACAACAGGAATCACCTTCACAAAAGCAACAAACACGGAAGAAGGAATACGCATTCAACCTAAGACATCGACAGACTACAGAAACATAACAAAATTCTTGGAAAACAATAACCTACCGTATCACACATTCGAACTCAACAGCGACAAACATCTGAGAGAAATCACAGAAACAATATCAACAGAAGTCACCAGAGACCTACATAAAGGATTTAACCCCATTAAGGTAAGCCGAATGCACAGAGCAGACAAGACTCCCTATCCCTTGATCTTAATCGAAATCTCGAAAGACCAGAAAGATATATACGACCTCCAAACCATCTGCGACCTAATTATAAAAGTAGAATCTCTGAGATGCAAATCCACAACACAATGTCACAGATGTCAGAAGTCCGGTCATGCACAGCGATGCTGCAAAGCAGAATTCCGATGTGAGAAATGTGGAGGAAAACACGGCACACTAGAATGCAAGAAACCACGCACCCAGCCAGCGAAATGTGCTAACTGCAGGGCCCACACCCCGCCAACTACAGAGGGTGTGCAGCACATCCCCAAAACCAGAAGATACAACCCCAAAGCAGCAAGCCCATATACAAGAAGGCAGACTCACCCAACAAATCACAGCCTCCACAACAAACGGAAGAACATATGCAGAAGATGCAAGACCAACCCAAAAACAAGACTCCAAACCCTAAACAAACCACCCACAGCAAACCAGCAAGACCAATCTCCTCACCATAACAAGCTACATAGGAGAGATGATTGCAGAACTCCGACAAGCTCACCCAACACAAGAGGCCAAGGACATCATTCTAAATCACACAGATTTTATTCTCTGCAATGCTTAATGGATAAAAGCAAAATAAAACCCAACTCTCTATACAGATCATCAGCTGGAATGCTAACGGACTACCCATAAAAGCAATAGAACTACAGGAATTCGCGGCAAAAACCCAAGCAAACATCATCTTAGTAAATGAAACACACCTGCGTCCATCTGACAAGACAAGAATCAACAACTACACCATGTACCGCACAGACAGAACCTATGCAAGAGGAGGAGGAACTGCCATATTCATTAAAAGAAGTATAAAACACAACGCAATCGCCACACCTCAAACAGAACACATGGAAACAGAAGGAATTGAAATACACATAGAGAACACAAACAGTATCGTGGTATTTGCAGCATACATCCCCCAAATAAAAAAACTCCTAGAATCAGATCTGGACGAAATACTAAATGCAGATAAAGCAGTAATCATACCTGGTGATTTTAATGCCAAACATTCAGCCTGGAATATCAGAAACTCAAATATCAACGGAAGAATACTCAACTCTTATACTACTTCACTAAACATAGCAGTAATAGGACCCGCACACTACGGAGCAACCGGACGTCCTGATATACTTGATATAGCTATATTAAAAAACTTAGCGCACAGCTATCAAATACATGCAGTCAACGAATTAAGTTCTGATCACAACCCCCCATCATATTGCAACTAGGCACAGCGCAAGATTTAACGGAAAATACCTCCACCTTTATAACTGGAAACAACTTCCCTCAGCCTTCCAGGAAATTGTTGGCCCAGTACCACATATAATGTCCACTGAAGACATAGAAAAAGCAGTAAAAACCTTTGAAAAGCAAGTACCAACAGCAGTATCACAGGTAACACATACAACCAAATGCGCACCACCAAATAAACTCCCAGAGGACATAAAATGTCTTATCCGAGAGAAAGCCAGGTTAAGAAGAAAATATCACAGAACACTGGCTCCCGCAGATAAGCAGGCAGTTAACAGAGCTACAAACCAGGTTCGGTATGCCCTAAAGGATCACCGTAACGAACTCTGGAATAACAAAATACACCAATTAAACATAGAGGATCAATCATTGTGGAGAATGATGAGATCACTTCGTTCAAAACGTAACACGCTTCCCCCAATCCAAGGAGAATATAAAATCGCCTACAGGGATGGGGGAAAGGTAGAAACATTTGCAGACAGCTTAGAAAGACAATGCAGTCCCAATTATGGCAATGTGGATTTAAGCTTCATAAGAAAAATTCACACTCAAGTGCGTAAAATAAGTGAAAACGCCTCACTCCAATCCAACAACAAATCCGTGTCACCAACAGAAATATATGACATCATAAGAAAACTAAACAAAAAAGGCTCCGGGTCCAGATGGCATAAGGAACAAGGTGCTCAAGCTACTCCCACGTAAATGGGTTATACATCTGGTAGCCATCATCAATGCCATCCTTTGGCTAAATTATTTCCCAGAGCGATGGAAGCTTGCAGATGTCTTCATAATTCCAAAACCTGGGAAAAATGGACAATTCCCACAGAACTATCGGCCTATCAGCCTTCTATCATGTGTGTAGGCAAGATAGCCGAACGCGCTATACTAACACGGATTCAAGAAGCAACAGATAACAACCAAGTCATACAAGACGAGCAATTCGGATTCAGAAAACAGCATTCTACGACCCTCCAAATTTACAGTATCATTGAATACGTCACCCAAGGGTACGAATGGCAGCAGTCTTCTTGGACATAACACAAGCATTTGATAGAATTTGGCATCGTGGTCTAATTTTTAAGCTACACCAAGTAGGAATTCCAATACCACTTGTTCTACTTATGATATCATATCTCAGTAACAGAAAATTTAAATTAAAACTGAATGGAATCAGATCCACAGAAAGGAGAGTCATGGCAGGAGCCCCACTAGGTTCTCTGCCATCTCCCCTACTCTTCCCCGCATACATGGCAGATCTCCCCAAGTTGTCCCCATCCATCACCGCTCTCTATGCCGACGACACAATTATCATAGCCAGATCCCTCCGTCCATATTTGGCCACAAAGAAGCTACAGAGAGCAGTCAACGAATTAGAGGACTGGTATACCAAATGGCGCATTGCCATTAATCCAGGAAAATGCTCTGCAGTACTTTTCACCAGACGTAAAGCAGAACCGAACACAAGCACACAAATGTTTGGAAAAATCATCCCTTGCAGAACTCTACCAAATATCTAGGATTTCATCTTGACAAACGCCTGAATTTCAAGATACACATAAATAGTATCTCCACAAAAGCAAGTCAGACAATAGCACAGATATATCCACTTTTGAATAGAAAGCTTCCTAAACATAAATAACAAAATTTTCCTCTATAAATCAGTAATAAGACCACAACTCACTTACGCATCAGCAATCTGGGGACACAGCTAAAAGCAACATCAACAAGATTACAGACGATCCAGAACAAATGCCTGAGAATGGCATTTAATGCCCCTTGGTTCATGAGAATCCCAGTTACACCAGGAAGCCAACCTTCCAGATATCAAGACCTACATGACAGGCATTGCAGAAAAATTCTTCACAGACACAGATAATCACCCAAATCAGCTAATTCAACAGGCAGCAGACTACCAACCCTCAGATCATTTCAAACATAAAAAACCAAAATCTTTCATCGCAAGATAAAGCTAATACAGCTTACAATGCTCACAATGAGCGGATAATTTACCTACAATAATCCTTGTATGCAATGTATCAGACTAAGCCTGATACATTGCATACAAGGTCTCTCAGTAATCTCACATTGCACTGGCGCTGACACAGTTTGATTCCTACTGTCTCCCCCTTCTGCACGAAACGTGTAAGAGGTCAAATGGCAGGCAGGCCCCCACCAATGAGGCCCAGTGGTGGATTTAAGGTTTTATAGGGAGGTAGGTTTCCAAACTGTGGCCAAGTGAGATACTGATACTCCTTTCCCCAATTAGTAGGTCGCAACAAGACTAAATGTTGCTAGTAGACCAATTCAGTCTACAGGACTTTTGCTAGCAGGCCCCTAGCCCTGCGGGATTACATATTGCTAATAGTCCATCTAGGTGTACAGGATACTTTGCTGGCAGGCCCCTAGCCCTGCGGGATTATTTATACTGCTATCAAACAATTTCTTCTGGCAGGAAATCGCCACTTTGATATGGAAAACCTTAAAGAGCAGATCCAGATCCTTAATAAGGAGCAATCCCTAGAGGTACTGAAACTCATAATAGGCAAGCTTGAATCTGACTGGCTTGGATTTAAAAAATAGTACATTCACAATGATCAGGATGGAGAGGAGGAGAATGAGATATCACAAGAACTCATTACTGCTCTGTCACCAAAATTCCCCTGTCAAAACAATTCTCAGGGAGAGCATTCTAACAAAAGACGAAGAACTACAGAGAACCAGATGGATGAAGACTCACAGACACCAGACTCATTACTGCTCTGTCACCAAACTCCCCCTGTCCAAACCACTCAGGGAGAGCATTCTAACAAAAGACGAACTACAGTGGATCAAATGGATGAAGACTCACAAACACCAGACGTCCGAGGAACACCGAAAAGGTTCTATCTGTTATACTAAGGGGCAAGTTCAAATGGACCACTGTCACATCAGCCCTTAGGGAACATAAAATCTCATATTCTGGGCTTAAAATCAAGATGAAGGAGTCAAAACCAGCCAGCCTCAGTCAGTGACTACAGACAATTGACAAAACTAATGGATAACAAAAGTCTTCCTTATCACACTTTTGCTTTACCCAGTGAAAATAATCTCACAGTAGTACTTCGCGGGGTAACCGAAGGTATCTCCTCTGAAGAAATCACTGCTGACCTTATGAGTCGGGGCCTAACACCAGTAAAAGTGAGTTAGGATGCTGAGGTCAGATAAACAGCCAATGCCACTGGTGCTCGTAGAAATTGACAAGGCACAGAAAGAGATATGCGAACTGCCTGCGATCTGTGGCATCAGAATTTCTACTGAGCCACTAAGGAAAAAGTCGTCAGCTGGGCAGTGGCATAGGTACCAAACGTTTGGCCATGCCCAAAAACATTGCAAGGCAAATTACAGTTGTTTGAAATTTGGCGAGGGCCACCAGACCGTCATGTGTACAAAGCCAAGATCCACACCAGCTAAATGCGCCAACTACAAGGGATGCATTACACACCCAAAGAACCGAGGGTCAGCAAAAACTATCCTTCCAACACATTTCAGCGATGCTCAAGACAGCCGTGCAGGTCGCACCCCGGTCTAATTTATCTCCAGCTTCACAACTCAGGAAAGGAAACAACTGCCCAAAACTTATGCAGCGGCAGCACGAACAAAGGCTGCTCCATCTCATGATCAAATAAGCTCAAATCTAACATCAGTATTAACCGCCTCACTAGCTACCATGATACAAGAATTCAGCATGAAGAATCCTTCACCATCCTCCACGAAAAGATTCCTAGAAGGAACCCACTCAATTCTGACATCCCTCAATAATGAATAAAAGTAAATTCCATCCCATCATGATCACTGCATGGAATGCCAATGGACTGAGTAACAAAATCCTAGAACTGCAAGAGTTCACTCACAGACACAATCCTGACATAATATTAGTAAATGAAACACATCTCAGGCCAGCTAATAACCCCAAGTTACGGAACTATATTTTGTACAAAACAAACTCACCAGCAGTGGAGGAGGAACAGCCATATACATTAAAAATTACCTAAGCCACAATGTTCTGACCAATCCACAAACCAAGAACCTAGAGATAATAGGCATTGAAGTTGATACCAACAATGCTGGCAGTATCAAAATATATGCTGTATATAATCCACCCAGCATTCCATTACTGATATCTGACTTGGACACCATTCTCGGCTTCACAGACTCCATCGTCATGGTTGGTGACATTAACGCCAAACATACAGCCTGGCATAACTCCACAATCAACGGCAAAGGTCGAACTCTAAACCAATACTCAATAAAAATTTTATTGTTGTAGCCGGACCCACAGAGCCCACCCATCACAGCTCAGCTGGAAGCTCAGATGTACTTGACATAGTCATCCTCAAAAACATCAGATACCAATAACAGCTGGACACATTAAATAAATTTCCGTCAGATCACAACCCTATTTTGCTTAAACTCGGTACACAATAGCAATTCTACCCTCCCCACTCTTTCATATCTTGGGACAAGCTCTCCAGAATTCTCCCTGACCACATTAGCCCAGTCCCTGCTATTCACATTAAAAAGGAGATAGACTTTGCTGTAAACAACTTTACTAGTCAAATCAAAAAAAAAATAAAGTCAGTTACCCAAACTACAGCTTTCACCCTAGTGGTCGGATTCCAAAGGAAATCATTGATTTAATCAGACTGAAAAACAAAACCATAAAGAGGTACCATAACACAAGAGCCCCGCAAGATAAAACTAATCTGAATAAATTAAAAAGACATCCGCGAAGCTCTCCAAAGACATCGAAACCAAGAATGGGAATCCAAGCTAACGAAACTAAACCCAGAGGACAACTCCATTTCGAAGTTCCTGAGAACCTTCCCCACTAAAAGTCAACTTTAACCCCAAATCAGACCAAGAAAGGAATAGCCCATACTGACAAGGAAAAGGCAGAGGCTCTAGCTGACAGCTTGGAAACTCAATGCAACCCCTCTCATGAAAATTTGAACATCAATCTTATCTACAAGATTCACTGCCGAGTCAGGCAGGCCATAATACAACAAAAGCATGACCTAGAAGCTGTCACACCCACTTCTCCAACAGAAGTTATAAATATCATAACCAACCTGAACAACAATAAAGCTCTAGGTTCACATGGAATAACAAACAAAATAATCTAACTACTCCCCAGAAAAGCCATTGTACATCTAGTCAACATAACAAATGCCATCCTCAGACTCAAGTACTTCCCCTTAACATTGAAGATAGCAGATATCACGCCAATTAAAAAGATTTAAAAAACTCCCAGCTCGCTGAAAGCTACAGACCTATCAGTCTTCTGTCCAGCCTTAGAAAGATCACAGAAAAAGTAATCCTTACAAGGTTTCAATCAGAAACGGATAAATTAGATATAATTCCTAATGAGCAGTTTGGATTTAGAAAAAACCACACCACCATTCAACAGATCCACAGGTTGATTGAATTCATCTCCGAAGGTTTCAACCGGAACCTCCACGCAGTTGCGGTCTTTATAGATGCTGCAAAGGCTTTTGATAAGGTGTGGCATCAGCGTCTTCTCTACAAGTTCATCACATTCAATATGCTTACAAATCTAGTTAAAGTAATCCACTCATACCTCAAAGACAGATTCATGCAAGTCAAAATAAATGAAATTAGGTCAACCAGATGCAAGGTCTTTATAACTGCTCCGAAGGCTTTTGATAAGGTGTGGCATCAGGGTCTTCTCTACAAGCTCATCGCATTCATTATGCTTACAAATCTAGTTAAAGTAATTCACTCATACCTCAAAGACAGATTCATGCAAGTCAAAATAAATGAAATTAGGTCAACCAGATGCAAGGTCTTTATAACTGCTCCGAAGGCTTTTGATAAGGTGTGGCATCAGGGTCTTCTCTACAAGCTCATCGCATTCATTATGCTTACAAATCTAGTTAAAGTAATTCACTCATACCTCAAAGACAGATTCATGCAAGTCAAAATAAATGAAATTATGTCAACCAGACGCAAGGTCCAGGCGGGTGTGCCGCAGGGCTCACTCCTGCCCCCCCTTGCTGTTTTCTATCTATATAGCTGATATCCCCTCAAAAACCCAAGCTCAACAATCACTGCATTATATCCAGATGATACCGCGTTATTTGCAAGATCTCCTAGCCCCAAACTAGCCATCAAAAGACTCCAAAACCGTACTCACGCACTAGAAAAATGGTTGATGGACTGGAGGATCCAAGCAAATCCACAGAAGGGTTCAGCCAAACTGTTCACTAGAAAGAAGCCTCAGATCAAGGAAGATATACATTTCCTGGAAGTTAAGATCCCATGGCAGAATACAGTCAAATATCTCGGCATAATGATCGACAAAAAACTACAATTCACTAGTCATATAAAACACATAAGCTCAAAGACATCCAAAGTAATTGCGCAGCTCTACCCCATGATCAACACAAAAAGTAAACTGGACACTCAGAACAAACTACTCATATACAATATGGTAATACGCCCAGTCATCACGTACGTATCTCCTGCATGGAGTGATACCTCGAATACAAATATTCAAAAGCTACAAAGAATACAGAACAAATGTCTGAGAATGAGTTTGGATGCCCCATGGTTTATCAGAAACTCCCAGATTCACAGTGAAGTCAACATTCCCTACATCACATCCCTCCTTCATGACCTAGCAGAAAGGTTCTTCATCAAGACAATTAATCATCCGAAACCACTGATCAAGCAAGCTTCAGACTACAATGAAGCAGATTTCTGCAAATACAAAAGACGCAAGTCAATTCTATGCTCAGCTAATCTCACTGCCCTTTCAGGGCGAGCTTAAAGCTCAATAATTCTCCACTCAAAGAACTTTCCTTCTCAGACAATGGGGAATATGAAAAGCATTTATGCTTCACCTATCAAGTCAGTATCGTTCTGAGTTCTGCATACCTTGGTATTATCCAGGTCTACCTACTCACTGATGAGACCTCAATAAAGGTTGAAACTGGTCTGGGTAGTGACCTTCCTCATAATATAAAACAGTAATACATATCCTAGGAGCTGGGTTTTACATTATGAGAAAATATTAAGGATAGTGATCGGAAAAGGTGGAGCTTGCTCCACCTTTTCTTCGAGTTGCCCTAGTGTTGTACTACCAGGTGTTGACTTACGCTTGGACTCGCTAGAAGGTCTTCGGCATGAAACTCTTAGATCTTAGATTTCGATCTTCGCGTTTCATATTCCGCATTAAAATAATGAGGGATTTATTATCCCCTTAACTTAATTTATGTCGCCAAAAAAAAAATAGCCACTTGGATCTTTATTGTAATAAGTTTTCATTATTAGTTTTATTTTATTTATAATTAGTACACTTAGGGGACAGAAATATTAATAACATAAGTTATGCAGATGAAACGATTCTTCTAGCTGAAAACAAATATGACCTAAACTCTTATAGATGAAACCCTCAAGTACAGTGAACAATTTGGCCTCAGTTTCAACTTTAAAAAGACAAAAATCGTGATAATTTCAAGAGAAAAGGAAATACCGAAAATATGCATCAATATAAAAGGAAATAAATCAGAACAGGTGCAAACATACATATACCTCGGACACTTGATCACAGAGAATGGGCAGGACAGAAGATGAAATTAGAAAAAGGATTGAAATTGCAAGGTCAACTTCAACAGTATGAAAAATCTACTAACATCTAGAGAATTAAATCTGAAAACAAGACTAAGAATCTCTAAATGCTACATATGGTCTACATTATTATATGGAGTAGAGACATGGACACTCTCCAATCTGAGTGTGAAAAAACTAGAGGCCTTTGAAATGTGGATGCTGCGAAGAATTATGAGGATATCATGGAAAGACAAAAAAGACAAATGAAGAGGCACTAGAGTTGGTAGGCGTAAGCAGGAGCTTGATGAAAGAAATTAAAAAGAGAAAAGTCAGCTGTTTTGGAAATATTCTGAGACATAACTGCCTACAAAGAACATTTCTCAAAGACTGGAGTGGATGAAAAATATAGAAGACTAGACCATCTCTCATATGAGGAATGCAGCAGAGAGGCACAGAATTGGACATGGCAGAGACACATAATAGCCAATCTCCTGGAGGCAGAAGACACCTGACAGGACACGACAGTACACTTAAATGTTTTGTTTGTAATAGTTTAATGGCAGCAGTGGCAGTTACAATAGCAAATGGCTTATCACCAAGTCCTCCCCCATTTAAAGACTCCATTTTGCGAAATATTATTATTATTGTTATTATTATTATTATTCCTGACACCTCCAAGGAGTCTGAAGACTCATCGCGGGAGGTCACACCTACAACTGTCTCAACCACTACATCGAACCTCTACTACGAATCATCTCCAAATCATCTACGAATCATCAACGCCATCTACCGCCCACCTCCACCACCACAACTGGTATTCTATGTCTGTAAATTGCATGTATTCTGAATATCATATGGGATTTTGTAGCATGTGGGACTTGTGGAATCTATGCGTTCCGGCAGTTGTATATGTAGCAGGTGAGAGAAGGGGAATACATATGTGCACAAAATGCAGGCAATGGGAGGAACTTGGTGAATTAAAGAATACTATAACTGACCTCTTTGAGTCAGAGATGGGAGATTCTCCACATAGAGAGATAAGTGGTATGATAGAGAGCGAGAGAAATATGAATAAAATAATGAGAATGGGGAGTATGGAAAGGTTGAATGATAGTGAAGTAACTGGAGATGGTCTGAATTGGGAGGATGAATGCCAAATGAGAGTGGCTGACGTGCAGAGAGAGAGAGAGAGAGAGAGAGAGAGAGAGATGAGCTGAAAGAGCAGGTGGAATGTTTAGGGAATGAGATGAGAAGAATGAAAGAAGAGATTAGGCGAATGGAAGAGATGAATTGAATTCAAGGTAAATCAGAGTAGGAGTGAGAGAGAGAGAGAGTTATGGGAATGATAGAAAAGGAGAGAGTTATGAGAATGGTAGAAGAGAGGGAATGAGAGTTATGAGAATGGTAGAAGAGAGGGAATGAGAGTTATGAGAATGGTAGAAGAGAGAATAGGAACAGTAGAAGAGAGAGAATGAGAGAAGAGGAGAGAGAATGGAAATAGTAGCAGAGAGGGAATGAGAGGAATGTAAGAGAGAACTGGAACTAGGGATAGAGTGATGTCAGGAAGGCAGGCAAGTAGGGGAACACAGAGAGAAAGTGTTAGAGGGGAGAGAGTGAGGGATGCATGTGAGAAATCGAGGAACAGGGTGGTTAGAGGTGCAATGTATGGGGACTCAATGATCCGTGGTGTTCAAGATAGGATGCGTGAGGAGTGTTTGCCTGGAGGAACGATAGAAAGTGTGGCTATGGCAATTAAGAGTGGTGGATGAGATGATTGTGATGGAATTGGGCAGCGAGAGATATGAGATCCTTGTTGAGGTTGTGCAAAAGAAGACACAGAGAAGAAAGATAGTGTATGTGTGTGTGTGTGTTGCCTAGGTATGATAGTGAAGAGCTGACCATAAGAGCAGTAATATTGAACAACATTATAGCTAGAATGTGTCAGAAGAGAGGACTGGAATATCTGGATGCTTGGAGTGTTTGAGGAGAGAGAGGAATTGTATGCCAGAGACCGCATGCATTTGAATGAGGATGGATGTAGGCATCTAGAAAGATTGCTGTTCTGAACAAGTCGATGCGTCTCAGGGTGGACGGTAGCAGGGGTGGCCTCTTGTGGGAATCGGTACTTGGGAGAAGGGGGGGGACAACATCAGGTAACGCTGAGCCCAGTAGAGTCTAGAGTGGATAATGCTGGGTATAGATGGCATTTTTATGCTTTACACCAATGTCAGGACTATCCAGAATAAAGGAAAGGAATTGATAGCGCTGATAGCATCAGCTTGGCCAAAGATTATTGGCATCACTGAGACGTGGTTGATAGATGAGAATATAATAACAGGAATAGAAGTAGCAGGGTAAAGCATTTTTCAGCAGGATAGGAAGGGAAACGTGGTGGTGGTGGAGTACTGCTTATGATAAGTGACAACTTACGTCATCTAAGAGTGGAGGCTTTGGAAGACAGTGACACTAAGGATTTTGAAAGCATATGGTGTGAGGTAGAGGTGGGCAGAACAAGATATTATGGGGGTGTTGCTACAGACCAAGGAGCACAGAGAGTGGGGACCAGGAGATATTTAAACAGTTGAGCTTGGTAAGTGCAAGAGGAATGATTGTTATGGGAGATTTTAGCTACAGCAGTATAAATTGGGGAGAGGAAGACGGTGGTGTAGCTAGAGCTTTTGCCGCCCGGGGTGCTCCGTGAGTTTTCCGCCCCTCTCAATACGCACCAAAAAGTCAAAACGACGTATAGAGAAATAAATTAAAACACTATGTTTATTTTTGAAGTAAAACTTTAATTTCAACATTTCGAAAAATAACATTCTAAAATATTATTTTTCTTGCCTTTTTGTTAGCAAAATCGTCGATGACATTAGCGAAGTCTATTTCATAGTAATGTAGGTAATTCTTAATCAATTTTATTTAGAAAAACTCCTCTCAGAACTAGGTGCGAATTCTCCTCACAAACACTTAGAGCAATTGTGAGGAGAATTCGCAATAGTATTACAATATTTGTAACTGAGTTCTCGAGACTGTGTTTTGGAATTAACTGCAAAAGTTCAAAAAGGTTCAAGTGCCACCTTATTGCATGTAGCAATAAGGGAATCGAATTTCTAGAATTCTTGAGGGCCAAATGCTTTAGGCAACATGTATTAGAAGGAACAAGAAGTTCAAGAGTTATGGATTTGGTCATAGCATCAGAAGAGTTGATAATAACTGAGATGACATCTCTCGCACCAGTTTGAAAGAGTGACCATATAGTTTTGGCTAGGAGGATGAATAGACATGCAGGAGTATCAAAGAGACGGGAAGGTATGTGTAATTATAAGGCAGCTGATTACAATAGTCTTAGACGTCAACTTGGGGAAGTTTCATGGAGGGACAGAATATCATTAATGCTTGGGAAATTGTGAAGGAATATTTGTTAGCAGCAATAGTAAGCTGTATTCCACGAGTGAAGAAGAGGACATAATTTGGAGTAAAGTGGATGACAAACATTAATAAACAGGAACTGCATGCGAAAAAGAGGCTATGGAAGAGATATAAGGAGACAGATGAAGAGCAGATGCATGAAGAATATAGGACACAGGCCAGGAGTGTGCCTAGCATGGTAAGGAAAGCGAAACTGGAATAAAAGAGGAGATTGGCCCTAAGATCCAAAGAAAATCAAAGGGAATTTTTTAGCTATGTGGCCAGTAGGAGGAGAAATGACTGTGGAAGACTTACATTGTGGGAAAACGGGAATAGAGTGATTGATGCAGAGGACATAGTGGAATTGTTCAATGAACACTTTATTGGAGTATTTCATCCTGGAGGAGTAAATTTTAATACTAGAGGGATAGGGCAGGTTCGAGTTTAGAAGTGCAGAAGGAGAGTGTTCCAGATGCTGAGTACTCTGGATGTCAGTAAAGTTGTGGGACTGGATGGTATTTCACCAGAAGTTTTGAGAGAATGTGCTCAAGAACTAACAGCTCCTTTTACCTGGCTTTTCAATGAAAGGCTGGCTACAGGAAAGGTGCCCAGGGAATGGAAGGAAGGTAAGATAGTGGCATTGCATAAGGGTGGTAGCAGACTGGAAGTGTCTAATTATAGGCCAGTTTGTGTGTCATCAGTAGTAGTTGTTGGGATCTTGGAGAAATTAGTGAGGGACTGTATACAGCATTGGGCAGATGAGGGTAATGTTATCAGTGAGAGTCAACATGGATTTTTGAGGGGACGCTCTTGTTTTAGCAATATGCTAGCCTTTTATAATAGTTACAAGAGCATTAGATGAGGGAAAGGCATATACTGCCATTTTCTTGGATTTAGCGAAGGCATTTGACAGGCTGCCACATGATAAGCTGATGTTTGCGGCACATGGGTCTGGATTGCAGGTTGGTTAACTGGATTCAGGATTGGCTGTCCGATAGGTATCAGAGAGTTGTGTATGGTGGGGCAGTTTCAAGGAGGCAGAGAGTTAAAAGTGGGGTCTCACAGGGCTCAG
Organism: Typopeltis vanoorti; assembly: GCF_054136105.1. NCBI lineage: Eukaryota > Metazoa > Arthropoda > Arachnida > Uropygi > Thelyphonidae > Typopeltis > Typopeltis vanoorti. The sequence continues at coordinate 36,690,407 of NC_143554.1, forward strand.
TACTGGGACCTATACTGTTTAACCTTTATATCAATGACATTGTCAGCGGATTTCAAGGGGATAGAATTGTTGTTTGCAGTATTTATTTATATAAATACTGCAAACATGTAAGTATTTATATCTGTAGATTCGTGTGTTCATGGGGCCGGTATGCCTTCTTGTAGGATGAAAAATTCCAGATAAACTGGGGGGGGGGGGAAACCCTCCTGTCCATGCCCATGATTGGCTAACTTGGCTATGGCTGAGGAAGATCCTTAAGCTCCTCATGTCGGCAACAGGAATCGAACCCAGGACACTCATTTCCCCCAGACATATGGTTGCAAAGTGCATAGCCACTAGGCTAATCGCGCGGACATATAAATGCAATACAACATGCTAAAAGTTACAGCTTATGTTTCAACTTTGATTGAATAGTTAATAATTGGATTTGTTCGATTAACGCTTTAGATTACGAAACAAATACACTGCAATCTAACGCAGTGTCGATATTATCAAGTTCAACCAATCTTAGCCAGTCTCGCCGATATTAGTTTGCATTTGTGATTGCACGTTACAAGTCATTCCGACACTGCTCAAACGAGCAGTGTATCATATGCTTGCGTGCGTTATTTCTGTGAGATACAAAACTTTTATTATTGGTGTTTGTTCGTGGTGAGGGTGAAATATTTTTAATAAAGCAATTTTTTAATATGTAAATTTATTTATTAATAAATTGGTTACTGATTAGGAAAAAAATTATTTTTTTTATTTTGTATATGCAGCACCCCCACTTAAAATTTTCACCGGCCGCCACTGAAACAGACTAAAGAAGAAAAGAAGTAAGGCCACATATTCTATTCCTCAACGGTTCCCCAGGCTTAGCATCATCTACAAATAGCTGCATATATCCAGTTAATCCTGTCCCAATATTATTAACATTCTTTAACAAGTTAAAGAATAATGGTCTCAGAACAGACCCTATGACACACCACTAGGAATCTTGTTTTGGGATACCATTTTACAATACACAGCTTGCTGATATCTATTTTCCAGCCATTCACCTACTTAACCTACTAATCTATTATCTAACCCCCATTGCTTCCAGTTCAATTACCAAAATCTAAATATATTATTATACAGTACATGCATCTCCCTGGTCCAATGCATATATCACCTTGTTGTAGTACATAAGTAAGTTGTTAAAACATGATCTCCTTTAACAAATCCATGCTAACTATCACAGAAAATTCTGCTGTTATTAACCAGTCTTGCAACAGAGTTCTGAGAAGAATAAGAAGAGGAGAGTATCACTGCATAAATGAGGTATCCAAAGCTCTGGTGTGTCAAACTGCTGAACCTATTACCACTCATAGGATTAGCAGTAAAGGTTAGAGAATTGATTAGAATAAGAATGAAGTTGGATGAAATTGGGAATCTCCAAAATACATCAGAGATGTGTTGAGATACAATCCTGTTTTAATATGCTTACATTTTATAATAGTATGACAACCACATTGGGCTGGAATATTGAGTATAACAATAGACTTTACAGATAAGAAGAGAGGCAATATATAATTCTTTTCATTCTCTGCCCGCAAAATAGCTCCCTTATACTGAAAAATTATCTTGCCTCTCTTTCTGATGTAATAACAATAATTCAGAATTTGTTCTAAAATTCACTTTGGTCTCTTCTCTTCAAGTTTTTATTCCTGACACTTTATTTATCCACACTTCATTCTTCTTACCTATTTGATAAACCTTGCAACATCATAGACACAGAACTTACCTTCATGATGTTCTCTAATAGGGAAAGGTAAAACACATAGTTCCTTTCAGGGCTACCAAAACAATATTGTCTTCTTTGTCATGAAAAAGGAACTCAGTTCACATTCCCTTATTCAATGATACACATCCTGCCATACATGATCCTATTTCTCTTCTATGATTGATATTTATCTTTAGCCTTTCCTGTCACAAATGCATCATTTGCTTCATCTTCTGATAAAACTTGGTGCAGTTTGATGCAGATTTTCTCCCATCAAGCTACTAATACCTTACAAACTGCAGATCTCCCCAACCTTAAAGTAATGTTTGTATGTTTATGCTGCTGCACCAAAATACTTCTAAAAATTCCTGTTGTTCTCCAGAGAAAAGTGGGTTCAGTTGATCAGTGGCCTCTCTCTCCAAATGATTCCCTTTAGCCATTATGTCACAGATGGTCTGTTTCAGCTTCGTCTTTTCTACAGATGCTTCCATTATACTATTCCATTGAAGTATCAGCTACCATTCTTCTGCTTCCACTGTACCTGCTTCTCTCTTCCTCTTTTCTTCTGCCTACTTCTGTTTGCCAGCCCAAATGGCTGAGTAGTTAGTGTACCTTCCAATCAACAAGCTGCAGCATGAATTCTACTGTGGACAAGGAAGTTTGTGATTGTTTTAAGGTGCCCACTGTCCGACCACACAAGACCCTTCAACACTTCTGCGCATGGCGAATCCATTCTGATAATAGGATAATCAATATGTTTCATGGGAGGAGTGTTTATTATTATACATTGGAAAATTAGCTTTTCTTTTATAAAAATTCTAGTTTTTAAAGTGGTAACTATTTGCTTGTACAACAGTTGGAAAATTTTATGTATAAAACATGTGATTTTGCACGTTGATGATGAATTCCTACATCGTCTCATTCCTTTCTTTCCTTCAACTGACTGAACTGACTCTTCTTGGCAATCTGGCATCTGTGGTCAGACAGTAATGAATTTCATTACTTGATGTGAAGCCATTGCCCCACTTACTAGAGGCCTGAAGTGGTTTAAAAGTGCTTTGTGTGATTTCTAGAGCAGAGTTTCTCAATTATGTAAAAATAAACAAAAGATGGAAAAAAAAGTGTACAAAATTAATTTTAAAAAAAATACAATAAAATAGACTTCTCACAGACTAATATACTGTTGGTTTAAAACTTTTTTTTGAATGGGAGTCACATTAAAAAAAATGCTCTTAGAAAAGCCTTCCTCACAATGTGTTCCCTAGCCTCCAGGAGAGGGGAAAACAATTCTCTCCTGGTACTGCTCCAGTGCAATGACACAACTTTTCCTTTCTTGTGGTTACCATTAAATGTAATTTTATAGTATTCTAGTGTTGCTCTCTAAATTTAAGTTTTGTTGGAGGAAGGTTCAGTTTGTTTAATAAGAGGATTGTACCACTACAGTTAAACAAATTATTTACCAAATGATACAATTTATTATTGTTCAAGGATCATTGTTCAAATTGTGTGTATATATATATGGATACGTGGAGTGATACATTGGGTGAAGTGGGAGCTGGAGTGAAGTCAGAAATGTCTGGTGAGTGGGTCAGCGATAACAGAAAAGACGTGTGAGATAAGAGAAATGAGGGATTGACCAAGAGAGAAAGAAAAATTAAGGAACGAGTCTTGTATAGTGTGATAACAAAAGATGACATAAAAGGTGTGATCGATGAGAGATTGACAAAATCATGTTTTCCAGGTGCAAAAATTTGTGATATTAGTGAAGTTATTACAGCACAAAAGGGTAGGGTTGAAAGAGAGAGATCATCATATTTATTGGAACGAATGATTTGAAAGGAGAAAAGTATGGCATGAGAGAGGACATGAAAGAATTACTGGAAGTGGCAAAAGAAAGAGAGAGAGAGTTAAGATAGTGAGTTTTTTGCTCTTGATAACAGAGCAGAGCTGAGAAGGAGGGGAATAATAGCGAATGATTTGATGTGTAGGATACACATGGGGAGTGGTGTGGAGTTAGCGTGATGGGAGAAAGGCCTTACACAAGAAGAATGATTTGCATCTGAATGGATTTAGTGTTCAGAGACTGGAGAAAGTGTTGTTGAATGAAATGAAAGTGGATGTACAGAATCAGGGAAACTACAAATTTTAGAAGGGGGGGGTAGGGGTGGAGCTGTTGAGTGGATATGCAGACATCAGTGAGGCAGTTGAGTGTAATAATGTTTATAATATGCCTAAGTTAGTACCAGAGGTAACAAACCAGAATGGGATAGTTTGTATAAAGCATCAGGATAGCAATGGACCTAATAGGCTTTTGCACTTTATGTACACTAATGCCAGAAGCATTCAAAACAACCAGGAGGAATTTTTGGCATTGGTTAGTTCATCCTGGCCAAATGCTATTGGCATTAGTGAGACATGGCTAACAGAAGATGATATAGTTATTGGAAATTTTTCTACTTGGTTATACTATACGACTTCACATCACTTGCCTTGTAAATTAAAGATACCAAGAAATTATATACTTGGTTTAATCCTTTATCCAAGTGTAAGCAAACAAAGTTTGCACCTGAACATATAATCAGGACAGGGCAACTCATATATAGAAGCTAATGACTTCACATCACTTGCCTTAGTATCCCATAATGCAAAGCACATACCTGTAATGGGAAGGGGCACTACCCAGACCAGTTTCGATTTGAATTTTCATTTACAAGTTGCCAAAAATTGTCACATCCTATTATTAAAATACTCTGGATTAGCGATAGTTTTTGGAAGTTTTTCCACTTGGTTATACTATAAATTAAAGATACCAAGAAATTATATACTTAGTTTACTTCATCCAAGTGTAAGCAAACAAAGTTTGTGCCTGAAATATAATCAGGACAGTGAAACTCATATATGAAAATATGACTTCTGCATTACTTCAAATTTAGTATCACTTTTGGGTCTAGCTCCGACTGACGAGACCTCAATAAAGGTCGAAACTGGTCTGGGTAGTGACCCTTCCCATAATGCATAGCATTATACATACCCCATAAGGATGTGTTCACATCAAATTAAAGAGTTGCGTATGGTGGAGCAATATCAAAGAAGCAGAAGGTTGCAAGTGGGGTTCCACAGGGCTCAGTACTGGGACCTATATTGTTTAACCTTTATATCAATGACATTGTCCATGGATTGCAAGGGGATATTCGGTTGTTTGCGGATGATGCGAAGCTGGGAAGGGTTATTAGTAATAGTGCAGATGTGGTAGACCTGCAAGAGGATTTGAATAAGCTAGATAGATGGGCAAATGAATGGGGTGTGTCAGTTTAATGCAGCAAAATGTAAGGTCTTGAGGTTTGGGACACATCGATGGAATGCTGCATACTCTATGGGAGGAGTTAAACTGGAGGAAGTAGGAGAGACAAGAGATCTGGGGTTGATGATTGATAGAAACCTGAAATTTAGGGGACATATTGCAAAGGTAGTGAAGGTAACGCAGAGGATTGCTGCAATAATGAGAAGGATACTGACCTGCAGAGATAAAATGGTTATCATTCCATTGTATAAGACTCTGATCAGACCACACTTAGACTATTGTTCCCAGATCTGGTCCCCAGGATTTGAAGGGGATAAATTAACTATGGAAAGGGTACAAAGGCGGATAACAAAGATGGTGTCGGGACTGTGCAATGTTAGTTATGAAGATCGGTTGAGGGAATGTGGACTGCAGAGTTTAGTGGATAGAAGAAGGAGGGGTGATATGATTAAGACGATTAAACTGTTGAGAGGTGGTTACAGGGTTGACACTGAGGAGTTCTTTCACTTGGTTGAACAACAAGAAGGAGTCATGACAAGAGGCCATCCCTGGATGTTACGAAAGGAAACTGTGAGAAAGAGGGTGAGGAGCGGTTTCTTTGCATGGAGGGTGGTTGAACCATGGAATGCATTGCCTGATGGAGTGGTGAGAGCAAGAACGGTCAATGCATTTAAGGAGTGGTATGATAGACGTTGTATTTCCTAGGAGGGACGTCCTTCAATGAGTCTTGATAGACTTGTGTTTCTTAGAAAGGACCTCCCACGATGAGTCTTTTGACTCCACGGAGGCCTGAATAATAATAATAATAATATTGCGACATATCTACAGAACTATTTGGGATTATCTTTAGCCTGCATTGCTAACTTCCTTTCATACTAGTTACCCTTCTGGCCTGTGCCTTATACTGTTCATGTGCCTCCTGGTCACCTTTCCCCGTAAATTTCCTCCACAATTGTTTCTTTTTTTGCAGCTCCAACTTAATGATGATATTCATCCATTTAACTCCCACTTAATTTACTTTCCTGACAATAGGTATGCAGTCTGCCATTACCTCCCTCAAAACACTCCTTTACACTTCCCATGCACTATCAACATTCAGCCCTTGCAGTTTTACATGCCACGGCACCAATCCAAACAATCTCCTAAGCTTGCCATACTTACCAAGCTATCTTGTGTAAGTATGGCAAGTTTGTGTATGGAACGCTGATGTATGTGTGTAAATGTAAGTTCCTACACACACATACATCAGCGTTCCTCCCAAGATGATCTATTTTCCATCTCTGCATTAGGCTGCATTCCAATTAATAATTTCTCTTGTCACCTGATGACCATTCAAGTGCAGATCATTCCTCTTGCAAAAGTGTCCTCTGCCACCAGTCTGACTTGAGATATCCAAATATTAACACCGATTTTTCTACTTGCCTGAGCACTGGAATATTTGTTATGATAGTCCTCCTTAATCATTTGCTATTTTATCTCTGTAGTAACCCATCATTTTTACTTTTTCACTTTTCTTTCTTGCTTCTTCTATCAAACCTTTCATATCCTTTTTAATTCATTAGTCCAGACAAAGCACTACCTACCTTTTACTTTTCTGTTGCTTTACTGTCCCTTTTCATATCCTTTATTTTAGCACCCAAAAAGCTTGATGTAGTGACTCCTTCTTCTGGCCTTTTGCTTATTTATTTACTTATATTTAAATTATCTTCTTTTTATAGGCCTTTGTAGCTCAGTAGAAGTGTCGCTTGCATTCTTTTTGCTAAGCTGCCTGAAGACGGATTTAAGTTCAAGTCTAGTCGCCGACTGGAGGAACTTTTTCTAAGCCTTCCTTCGACCGGTTCCAGAGTTACCCGATCTCTGGCGTAGGCAAGCCATTGATATTCATATTACTATTAGGTTTGTACATCAACTAGTATGTACAAACCTAATAGTGATATGAATATCAATATGAGTGGTTATAAAGCTGGTGAGGTATTTCCAGAGAGGATAAAGAGAAAGTTGTCTGCCTTTAGCAAGCAGACAGAAAATAGAGAGGAGATAACATGGCTACGGAAAAGCAGAAGAATTAGAAACCAGTGGTTGACTGTTGCTTTGGTGAATACTCTGTCACCTAACATTGCTAGCATTTTAGTAACTGGAATCAAGAAAGGATATAGTATGTTTAGGAATGACATAGAAAAGAGCTGGACTATCATTAATGATATCACATGGCAAGAATCCAGTTAGGATGGAAAAAACCCATAAAAAGCAATAATCGTCTTAATGTCCCATGAAGAAGTGAGTATAAGGCTATCTGGTGTAAATTGGAGGCTAACATGGATGAAATATTCTGTAGGGTGTTACTACAAGCCTGGCAGTTCCTCTGCAGGGACAATGAAATTCATTGCCAATGTATCCTGACAGGATACATTGTTAGTAAACGAGTACTAAATGAATAATCATTTGGGTGATTTACCTTATCCGAATATTGATTGCAGAACAGAAAACAATCAGGAGAAGAATGAAGGAGAATTTAATGACCTGTTGCATGACAATTTCTCAAGTAGCATGTGAAAGAAGCAAATCGAGGAAAACGAGTGTTAGATTTGATCATAGTATCAGAATTTGGAGTCTCAATGAAGGATGTGACTACTTTGACACCAACTGGCGACAGTGATCATGCTATACTGACGTGGAAACTAGACAACTACACTAGTGTCCAAAATCCAATGATAAGCATTATTTTTGTAGATTGCAACTGAAAATTCAGAGTAATCAGCTTGTGGCAATTGGTGTAACTGACCATTTCGAGTAGAAATGGTCAGTTACACCAATTTTCGAATCGCGTGCAAAGGGGTCACATGGTAGTAAACGGGGGAAAAAGGCTGCGCTAAGCCAATTGTGTTGAAAGAAGCTCTTTTCATGAAGCAATAAAGTTACAAACGTAGGTGTATTCTAATGACTCAATGACACCATCTATATGTCTTTCAGGAATTTTTGGAAAGTTTGAAGAAGGTCACAGACTTAGTTTTTTTTTTTTTTTAAACCAGAGAAATTGGAATCTCATGGTTGTATCCAGGCTCTGGACAGCGTTCCAAACCAATGAAATATGTTCTAGACATTTACTAAGAGGTCACCCTCCCTCTACCACGTAACATAAGACGGAGTTTGGGCTATAACAGCAAAAACGTAATCGTTGCACCATTGCAAGTCGGCTCCATTCAAGCACAGGTACACGGATATTTTGACAACTGTGGCAAGACGTCTGCGACAAGAAGGCCTGTCCTTTGCATCCCTTACACAGAGCACATTTTCAGTGGCGATGTATTCATTAAAATTGGACATGACACCAGTGGGCTTATGTATTCTTTACAGATGAAAGTCGTTTTAGATTTTTCTCCAATACTAGATGACACTTGATGTAGCAAAAGTGGTACTGCTTACCATCGCGAGAGTGTTCTTAAAAAAGAGGTATGGCAGTGATGGTGTGGGGAGATAGTATGCTTAATAGATGCAGCAAACTACAAGTGCTGGAAAAAGGTACTGACTAGCAAACAACATTGCAACGAAGTTCTTCAAAATCATGTTCGCTGGTGCCTCAGGCAAAGAAATCACAATCATCGTCATCCGCATTTTTTTTGTGGTTGACGATGCCATGCCTTATCATACACGAAAAGTAGAGATACTTCCGAAGACCGACGATGTTAATCAAATCAAGTGGCTTGCACACTTCCTAGATCTCAACCATATAGAACACGTTTGAAACGCAATAGGGAGTCGCATTACAGCTCAAAATTCCTTTCTAGAAAACAAGGCCTTATCCTTGCTCTGAAGAAGGAATCGGCCAGTTTGCCTAAAAAAATCACGAATCACTTGGTACTAAGCATGTTACGGTATCATGAGAGTTGCATCGCATTTCGGGAATGGACATATTCCATATCAAAATGTCTCTCCGCATAGTTTTATGCAAGTACAGTACATTAATTCCTTAACTATGCCTTAGAAAACTTGTAACTTTTGCCTAAAACGTCTTGCAATTAAAAAAAAAAAACATCAGCTAACGCCTTTTTATTTCTGTATAGGGAGTAGGTGAGGTCGTTTTTAGCCCTATCTAACTTTTGGAGACTGAGTGGGCAGTTCAATCTCCACTGATACCCAATTAGAAATAGCTGGCCCAAGGCTATCATTAATTATGCAGCATGCAATGAAGAGAGATGGCTCAACAAGTGCTGCCATCTTGTGGTCCCTAACAATATATTTAATGTCTGAAATAATGTGGGTTCTACGGTCGATTTTCTTGAGTTTGTGGGACAAAAAATCCGAGTTTCCCTGCTTTCCCGTGCCAGAGATCGACTAACTAGGGAATGGTTGAAAAAAGCTTAGAAAAATTTCCTCTAGTCGCTCACTAGATTCGAACGCAAGACATCCTTCGTGCGGTCAAGTGCTGTGGTGTGCAAACACCACATCCACTAAGCTACACAGGCTCATCGTGCAATTAAATATATACAAATTTATAACAGTTTTTATGTAATATAATTTATTAGTATGCTGGTAAATGATATCCACATTTGGCTGTAGTCATGAAAATTTTTTCATATACTTGGAAAAATGCAGTTCGCCTGTAGCTTTTGGACACCAATGCATATAGATATCCTAATTATGAAAAGTTACACAGGGAGCGAGAAACTACAGTATACTGAGAGAGATTATCTTCGGTTCCAAGGTATTAATCACTCAATGGAACGATATCATTATCATATATAGGTGTCTCCAATGACGTACCCAGAGGGGGGGGGGTCAAGGGGCCCCTGGCACCCCTCAAAGAAAAAGAAAAAAAAACTAGAAAATTTTCCAAAAATCTTTTCCTAATTAAAATTAATTTTTTTAAAAATATTTTATGTGGTGTCGTGTCTTCTATACTAATGAATTAGCGATCAATGCAGATGCTCAGTCATAGGTTGTATGCAATGCATAGTGTGTATCCTCAAACCGTCTACTCAACTTGGGTCCCCCTCCCCAAGACTAAATCCTGAGTGCGCTACTGGGTATCTCCTTGGAGTCAGTTGACTCATCGAGGGTGATCCATTCACACACTAGTCATTATTCAGACATTATCTATCATACTTCTCCTTAAACTGATTTGCTGATGATGCACCCACAGCCACCTCTGGCAACCCGTTCTCCACCCTCCAAGCAAAAATTCAGGTGCTACTACCCTTGCCAACTATACTTACACAACTTCCATTGGTTACCCCTTGTTCTCTTCCTTCGTGCTTTGTGCTGAAAAAAATACTTCAGTGTCAGTCCTATAAAACCCCCTTTAATAACTTAAATGCTTCTATAATGTTCACTCTTTCTCGCCTATCAATTAATATTTGAAGCCTATAAACCGTCAGTCTATTCTTATAGGGCGTATACACAAACCTGTCACAATCTTAGTCTTTCGATTCTGGATTCTCTCTACAACGTGTTCATCCCCATGGAATCTTAGAGCCCAGATCTGTGTGCAGGTAATCCGGATGTTGCTTTATTAAAGCCTTAACCTCTCTAACCCTGCATGTTACTATGTTCTTTAACCGTGTGCTGCTTTGGTTACTTTCACAATATATCCTCTAAACTTTAACTCCCTTTCCACAGTCACAACCAAGTAGCTAGCCTCAAATTTCCTGCAGTTCCATCAGTATAGTATACAGATTGAGATCTCTTCCCAAACCTTACACTTGGATACATTAACCTGCAGCCATATACGTTTGCCACTATTACTAGTCTGGCTTGCAGGATCTCTATATTTCCTATATTTCCATGCCCTATATTTCCCATACAAGCATTTCCTATATCATTGATATATAAATTAAATAACAGAGGACCAAGTACTGAGCCCTGTGATGAATCATAATTTGCTTTCTCCTGCACTCAACTCCTCCATAAACCACCGTTTGTTATCTGCCCATCAGCCATCCTCTAATCCAAATGACCAGTCTTCTCCATTTCCTCCACTTTATGCAATAGAGTTCTATGTGGAATCTTCTCAAATGCTTTTGCAATGTCTAACAGTATCACTGACTAGCCATTTCCCTTATCCAATATCATTGTAAGTTGATCATAAAAATAAATTTTGTGAAGGAATTACACTTCACAAATTACCCTTCTCCATGTTGTCCCTTATATAGTGTCATATTTCTATCCACCCGGTCCAGAAGTCTGTCTTTGTACAATACCTTAACACAGTGGCGCACCCAGAGGGGGGGAGTCCTGGTGCCCCCAAATAAAAAGGGAAAAAAACACTAGAAAATTTTCCAAAAATCTTTTGCTAATTAAAATTCTTTTTTTTTAATTTGTATTGTGCTGTGTCTTCTGTTTCTATACTACTTATGAATTGGCGATCATTGCAGATGCTCAGTGAATGGAATTCGATGGGCGATTTTGATGAGAACGGACGTGTTACTTTAGACTGAGCCTGATTACATTGCATACAAGGTTTCTCAGTAATCTCACATTTCACTGGTGCTAACACAGTGTGATTCCTACTGTCTCCCCCTCTGCACGAAATGTGCAAGAGGTCAAATTGCCAGCAGGTCCCACCCGCAATGAGGACCAGTGGTGGTATTAAGGTTTTATAGGGAGGTAGGTTTCTAACTGTGGCCAAGTGAGATATTGATACTCCTTTTCCCAAACTAGTAGGTTCTAAGAAGATTTTGCTAGTAGACTAACTCAGTCTACAGGACATTTGCTGGCAGGCTTCAAGCCCTGCGGGATCATACATTGCTAGTAGTCCGTCTAGGTCTACAGGATACTTTGCTGGCAGGCTCCCCTCCTGGCCCTGCGGAATTATTATACTGCTTTTAACCCATCTCTGCTGGCAGGAAATCGCCACTTTGAGATGGACAACATCAACGATCACATCCAGATCCTTAACAAGGAGCAGTCTCTGAGGTACTCAAACTTATAATAAGCAAATTAGAAAACTGACTGGCCAGGATTTATAAAAGAGTACATTCACTCTAATGATGGAGAGGAGGAGGAGAATGAGATCTCACAAGAGGATCTCATTGCAGCTCTATCACCAAAATCCCCCTCTCAAAACATCTCTCAAGGGGAGCACTCTTACAAAAGAAGAAGAACCCTAGAAGACCAGATGGATGAAGATACACCGACATTAGAAGTCCCAAGGAACACCGAAAAGGTTCCACCAGTAATACTAAGGGACAAGGACAAATGGACCACTGTCACAACAGCCCTTAGGGAACACAAAATTGCATATTCCTTGGCATAAAATCAAGATGAAGGAGTCAAAATCCAACCTGCCTCAGTCACTGACTACAGACAGCTGACAAGATTAATGGATAACAAGAGTCTTCCATATCATACTTTTGCTTTACCTAGTGAGAAGAATCTCAAGGTGGTGCTTCGCGGAGTGACCGAGGGTGTCACCTGTGAAGAAGTCACCACTGAGCTTATGAGTCGGAACCTAACACCAGTGAAAGTGAGCAGGATGCTCAGGGAAGATAAACGCCCAATGCCACTGATATGTGTAGAAATTGATAAGACACAAAAAGAGATTTATGAATTAACAACGATATGTGGCCTCAGAATTTCTACTGAACCATTAAGGAAGAAGTCGACAGCTGGGCAGTGCCATAGGTGCCAAAGGTTTGGCCATGCCTAAAAACTTTGCAAGGCAAATTACAGGTGTTTAAAATGTGGCAAGGGCCACCAGACCGTCATGTGTACAAAACCAAGATCCACTCCAGCTAAATGCGCCAATTGTGGAGGACCTCACCCTGCAAACTACAATGGATGCATTACACACCCAAATCACCGAGGGTTACGAAAAACTACCCTTCCAACGCAATTCAGCGATGCTCAAGACAGCCGTGCCAAGTCACACCCCAGCCCAAACTATCTCTAGCCCAACAACTCAAGAAAGGAAACAAATGCCTAAAACTTATGCAGAGGCAGCACGAACAAAGGCTACTCCATCTCATGACCATATAGGCTCAAATCTAACATCAGTACTAACTGCCTCACTAGCTACCATGCTACAAGAATTCAGTTTGACGAATCCTTCGCTGTCCTCCACGAAAAGATTCCTACAAGGTACCCACTCAATTCTGACAGCCCTCAACAATGAATAGAAGAAAATTCCATCCCAACTCTCTCATGATCACGGCATGGAATGCCAACTGACTCTAGAACTACAAGAGTTCTCTCACAGACACAATCCTGACATAATACTGGTAAACAAAACACATCTCAGACCAGGTAATAATCCCAAATTACGGAACTATACTATGTACAAAACAGATAGACTAACCGGAAGCGGAGGAGGAACACCTATATATACATTAAAAACTACCTAAGCCACAATGTTCTGACCAATCCCCAAACCAAGAACCTAGAGATAACAGGCATTGAAGTTAATACCAACAATGCTGGCAATATTAAAATCTATGCTGTATATAATCCACCCAGCATTCCATTGCTGGTATCTGACTTGGACTCCATTCTCGGCTTCACTGACTCCATCATCATGGCTGGTGATTTGAATGCCAAACATACAGCCTGGCATAGCTCCACAATCAACGACAAAGGTCAAATTCTAAATAATTACTTAACGCAAAATTCTATTGTTGTAACCGGACCCACAGAGCCCACCCATCACAGCTCAACTGGAAGTTCAGATGTACTTGACATAGTTGTTCTCAAAAACATCAGATACCGATATCAGCTGGAAACAATAAATGAACTTTCATCAGATCACAACCCTATTCTGCTTCGATGTGGTACACAAGAACAATTCTCCCCTCCTCACTCTTTCATATCTTGGGACAAACTCTCCAGAATCCTACTTGATCACATTGGCCCAGTCCCTACTATTCACACTAAAGAGGAGATAGAAATGGCTGCAATCAACTTTACCAGTCAAATCAAAAATTCAATAAAGTCAATTACCCAAACTACAGTCTTTCACCCTAGTGGACGGATCCCCGAGGAAATTTATGGATTTGATTAGACTGAAAAACAAGGCCAGAAAGAGGTATCATAACACAAGAGCCCCTCAAGATAAAGCAAATTTGAATAAATTAAACAGACATGTACGTGAAGCCCTCCAAAAACATCGAAATGAAGAATGGTAATCTCAGCTAACAAAATTAAACCCTGAGGACAACTCCATATGGAAGTTTCTGAGAACCTTCCACGCCAAAAGACTTTTACCCCCAATTCAAACCTCGAAAGGAATAGCTCACACTGATAAAGAAAAGGCAGAGGCTCTGGCTGACAGCTTGGAAAGTCAATGCAACCCCTCATATGAAAATTTGAACGTCAATCTCATCTACAAGATTCACCGCCGAGTTAGGCAGGCCATAACACAACAAAAAGATGACCTAGAACCTCTCACACCCACTTCTCCAAAAGAAGTTATAAACATTATAACCCACTTGAACAACAATAAAGCTCCAGGTTCAGATGGAATTATAAACAAAATAATTAAACTACTCCCAGAAAAGCCATTGTACATCTAGTCAACATAATTAATGCCATCCTCAGACTCCAGTATTTCCCTTTAACATGGAAAATAGCAGGTGTCACACCAATCAAAAAGATGGGGAAAAACGCTCAACTCCCTGAAAACTACAGACCAATCAGTCTTCTGTCTAACCTTGGAAAGATTGCAGAAAAAGTAGTCTTTATTAGGCTTCAATCACAAACAGACCAACTAAATATAATCCCAAATGAGCAATTTGGATTCAGAAAAAAGCACTCCACCGTTCAACAGATCCACAAGCTGATCGAATACATCTCTGAAGGCTTCAACCGGAACCTTCATACAGCTGCAGTCTTTTTAGATGCTGCAAAGGCTTTTGATAAGGTGTGACATCAAGGCCTTCTCTACAAGCTCATCACATTCAGTATGCCTATTAATCTAATAGGCATACTTAAAATAATTCACTCTTACCTCAAAGACAGATACATGCAAGTCAAAATAAATGAAACTGTATCAACCAGACGCAAGGTTCTGGCAGGAGTGCTGCAGGGCTCACTCTTGGCCCCCTTGCTGTTTCCTATCTATATTATCTATATTGCTGATATCCCTCAAAACCCAAGCTCAACAATCACTGCATTATATGCTGATGACACTGTATTATTAGCAAGATCTCTCAGCCTCAAACTAGCTATTAAGAGACTCCAAAGCAGCATTCACATGCTGGAAAGATGGTTTATGGACTGGAGTATTCAAACTAATCCACAGAAGAGCTCAGCCATACTGTTCACTAGAAAAAAGCCTCAAATCAAGGAAGATATACATTTACTAGGTGTTAAAGTCCCATGGCAGAATATAATCAAATATCTTGGAGTAATTCTGGATAAAAAACTACAATTCACCAACCATATAGAACACATAAGTTCAAAGAAGGCATCCAAAGCAATAACGCAGCTCTACCCCATGATCAACAGAAAAAGTAAATTCGATACTCAGAACAAACTGCTCATATACCAGATGGTAATACGCCCAGTCATAACTTATGCATCTCCTGCATGGAGTCATACTTCGAAAATAAATATTTAGAAGCTGCAGAGAATACAAAACAAATGTCTGAGAATGAGTTTGGATGCTCCGTGGTTCATCAGAAACTCCCAAATTCACAGAGACGTCATCATTCCCTACATCACATCTCTTCTTCATGATCTAGCTGAAAAGTTCTTCAATAAGACAATTAATCATCCGAACACACTGATCAAACAAGCATCAGACTATAATGAAGCAGATTTCTGCAAATACAAGAGACCAAGTCAATTCTATGCTCAGCTGAACACAGTTAATCTCACTGCCCTTTCAGGGCGAGTTTAAAGCTCAATAATTCTCCACCCAAAGAACTTTCCTTTTCAGATGGAGGGAATATGAAAAGCATTTATGCTTCACCCATCAAGTCAGTACCATTATGCGTTATGCAGATGCTCAGTCATAGATCGTATGCGAAGGGTAGTGTGTATTCTCAAATCGTCTACTCAACTCGGGCCCCCATCCCCAAGATTAAATCCTGAGTGCGCTACTGCCTTAACAACCACTCCAGAGATGCTAATTGGCATATAATTTGCTTCTTCTGTCTTGGAGCCTCCTTTATGCAATGGGACTATTTTGTCATCTTCCCACAATACCAGCACTTTCCTACTACTGAGGCTTAATTCAACAGCTTGGTCAGATGATCAGATAATCCCTTTGCAATTCTGGTAATAAACACTGGGCAATATGCCATCTAATCCAATGGCTGTGTTTGTATTGAGGTTCGGCAATATTTTAAGCACCTTCCTTTCTTCAACCTCTATCCTCCTATAAGTCGATGTCACATCTACCTAGATGGTACACCTTTGCAAAATACTCACTTATTAATTGGACTATTTGGGTTGGTTCTGTCGTCTCCCCATCTCATCATATTTTAGTCATCCCTTCTTTTATTTGCCACATAAGAATGAACTCTTTAGGATTTCCTGTGGCTCCATCAGCTTGCTTTCCTCTCATAATTAGCTTTGGCCTTCCTTACTATGCCAGTAACCTTTGTCTATGCCTTTCCTTTGTGTGCCACTCCTTATTAATGAAGACATTTATCCACCTAAACCATACCTAATTTATCCTTCTGAATTTAGGTATACATTCAGACACTCCTTTCTTCAAACATCCCTTGACTACCGCCCATGCCCCACCAACATCTCTCCAAATTCTTATGCCATAGCTCTGCTGAAAGCTGACTCAGCTAGTCATAATCATCTGCTTTGTAATTTCACGTATATCCCTTAACAGAAAATTCTGCATGTCTGGCAATCTCCCAGCTCAAGACTACATGATTAATTTCTCCAAGCAGAGGCAGAGTAGCTAGATTGGTCAGTGTCAAGTTCTCTGATGCAGTGATTAGATCCAGCACTCTGTGTCCCCTGAGTTGAAATGTCCATAATAATTACTCGACATGCACCTCATCATACTAGTCTGGGAGCACAAATTACCATGGTGCTAATTTCCTGATACAGATTAGCAGCGCATGGGAAGCTTCGAAAAAATGATGGGCTATCTGAAAAGTGTTACTAGAACAA
Organism: Typopeltis vanoorti; assembly: GCF_054136105.1. Taxonomy (NCBI): domain Eukaryota; kingdom Metazoa; phylum Arthropoda; class Arachnida; order Uropygi; family Thelyphonidae; genus Typopeltis; species Typopeltis vanoorti. The sequence goes on from NC_143554.1 coordinate 36,707,518, forward strand.
ATAGGATGCATGTGAAATGGATTTGTTTTCTCTTATTCTCATAATGTGCCTTTCTCATCAGATGAGTATGGATCTATTGCTTAACAAGGTTGCACTTTATATGAAACATATAAAGCACATGCCAGAAACGTTATGAGTATTGTATGGTGAGCTAAGTTGGAGTATCAAATGAAATTGGCTGCACAGGCTAAAGGCATCCCAAGAGAATTTTTTATCATTGCAAGGAAAAGAAGGAAGAAATGAATGTCAAACAATAAGTTTGCTGAATATGCATTGTGCCCTTGTATCAGAAACAGATGCGATAGTTCAAATAAATTAGTGCTCACTTTGCAAAAGATAGCCTGCTGTATTTAACATGGTGCACAGTGCTATGACTATATTGGATGAAGATAGAGGTGCATGAAAAGGAAGTTATGTTGTATAACCTGGAATGTAAAGCATACTTGCTAAGTTTTTGATATATTTGTGAAATTTGAGTCTTAGTTTAGGAAACATCCACAGAAATGGTAAGAACGTATGATAATCCCATTCCACAAAGATACTTAGCGACCTATCAGTATTCTGAAGTGACTATGAAAATTTTAGAGAGGCTAATAAGAACTTACTTTCAGAAAGCGGTGGAGAAACAAACTATTCTTTGGAAGGAACAATGAAATGTGTGTGAAAGTTTATGTACAGTTCAAGGTCGAGATGAGATTTTTCTCTCACAGAACCTTGAGTGGAAGAAATATTGAAAACTGATGCATGTAGTGTAATGAGTTTACGTGAAGGTGTGACAGCTGGTGTGTGTGTGTGTGTGTGTGTGTGTGTGTGTGTGTGTGTGTGTGTGTGTGTGTGTGTGTGTGTGTGTGTGTGTGTGTGTGTGTGTGTGTGTGTGTGTGACTCCCTGGAAGTCTGATAATTTCTATTTTACTTTTGGAATTACTTTAGCATTCGAATTGCTTTTGATATTCGATTGTTTTTGTTTGTATTACGAAACTACAAGGTTTACTAGTCTGTGTAGCACTGTGGAAATGGATTTTGCATCCATAGAGCTAGGAAGTCCGAAGAAATACGTTCAAAGTTTGATTCTAGTCACCGAGTAAAGGAACCGTTTCTAAAACTGTCTTCGACTACTTCCCAAGATAGTTGATTTCTTGGACAGGTTTCTTCTACCTGGAAATCGGGTTTTTCATCCATAAACTCAATAAAATGGATCACAAAACCCTCATACTTCAGACAGTGATTTATTGCGCTAGAGTTAGGGAGCACGAGATGGTGATACTTGTTTGCTTAACTCCACCGGATGCCATTTGAAAATTAGTGAATCGTTGGCCAGCTATCTCTGATTGGCTAATAGTGGAGTTTGACTTTTGCTATTTCTCCAGACGTGAGGGCCTAAGCGGTAGCATCTATTTCCTATGGAGAACAAAAGGTATAAGTGGATTTTTCACAGAGTTCAATCCAACCAGAATTGAACAAAAGGGATGCTCCTAAACAAATTAAACTTGCTATTATACTTACTATAGGCATGTATTCTTATTTTCACCAATCATTCTCTCAGAGCCTTTATGTCTTAGTCGGCGATGACAATGTCCCTTTTGATGGAAGGACCTACGGTACTAATCCTCACTAGATCAAAATTATGGAAGGACTTCCAAGTAAAGATGAGTTAGCCAGTGTCATATGAGTAGCAATCTTTCCTCATGAAACTGCGCTTTTTCATCCCACTATCCTGCCAGACAAACACATAATTTACACATATAATACAGTGGCCTCATCGCTTTAATTTCGTATGCCATATTTCCAAACATTCGTTCCAGGTTATTAAAGTCTGCAGAAATTGAGAGACATTGTTTATTTCGCTGAATTCTCACAGCGATCATGAAACAAATGAAACTCAGGTATCAGCGAGAGTATCATAGTATAGAATAGATGTGAGTTCATGTTAGTTGACTTCCCACTTTAAGAAACTGTCCTGTGCTTATCTCAGTGAAAGCTGTTCCTTCGTTAACTGGCTATTAGTGAAGAGATCCAGTATTATTTTAATAGAAATAATAGATTCAGAACTGAAACTCATAACATGGGTTTCCATGGTAGGACCAATATGCAAGCACAAACGTTGATACTTATAAAATTGTGCATTTTTAGAGGCTAATCAACCTACACCCTCTAACAAGCAGATGGAAAGGTGTGGCGGATGCTTGGTGATCTGAACATTCTGGACAGTGCACTGCTTCCTAGTTTGGGACAAACTGATCATTGTCTCTTTCAGCAAGACAATGCACCATTTTATAAGGCTCCTGATGTAACTGCGTGGTTTGTTGATATGAACGTCACCAGTATTGACTGGCCACCATAGAGCTTTGATCTCAACCCTACTGAACATTTGTGGGTTGAACTGGAATATCGGGTGAGATCAAGGAAGTTGTGAGATCCGTCCCACAACTGTCCACGATCTCATTACATGCTACAGGAAGAATGGGGAACGTCTTGTGGAGCATAATTTGTGGAAGGCATGCCCCACAGGATTGCTGCAGTCGTAGCAGTGAAAAGAGGTCCTACATCCAGGGGTATAGTCGGGCCAGGGCAACACCCTGGTACTTTTTTAAAACTATCAAAATTTTTAAATTTATTATAATAAATTAAGAATTATAATAATGAGACTTATAACGCATTTCCAGCTTTCGGTCAGAAAATAGCAGCTTGTCGCTCTTGTCATTTTCGTTTCAGAAAACAAGGCAATGACCTGCGTCTATGTTCGGTTTAGAAGTTTCAAAACCAAAGAAAACTGACAATACTGCACCCCCACCCAATGCTACATCGCCGTTGGTCGTTTGTCATCCCTACACCCACTAACAAGTTCAGTGGACCTGACAAGTTAAAACGTGTATAATCCGACCACAGTATAGTCGTTGGCAAGCTGCCAAGAAGAGTCCATTCATGTTTAAGGGGGGGAAAAAGGAAGCAATGTACGACTTGGTCACCAACACGTGAATTTACTTGCTTTATACGTAAAATTTTCCAACTGTTATACAAGAAAAATAGTTATCGCTTTAAAAACTACAATGATCATAAAAGAGAGACGTTAATTTTTCGACGTGTAGTAATAAACAACCCATTCCACAAGACGGATTGATTACCCTATAATCGGGATGGATTCTCCTTCTTTTCACATGCACAGAAATGTCGAAGGGTCTCAAATCTGTGGGCCTACTATTTTGTGCTCTGTGTAACTGTGTCCTCGCTATAGTTTGCTATATGGTGTTGGATAAAGTATTTTAAGAAGAAAAGTGTAATAGTGTATCAACAATATGAAGAGAACCAATGAAAACAAATTAACCAATTACTTCTCAAAAATTGAAAATAATGAAATTTTTTTTTTTTTTTTTTTGATAGCTGAAAATTCTAGTACGAGTTCGGAATACGATGCAAAATTTCTGCCGAACATTAATAACAATGAGTGCGAGCGTGTTCCTTCGATGCTTTCAGAAAAACTGGAAATGCAAGATAATTTGTGCAATGTTGCCAGTGGATCTTCTGCTATCACAGGACATGCAGGTAATGCAATTGACACTAATTCTATAAATGTAGAATACCCGTTATAGTTTGCTTGAACGCAAGGACAAACATAAGTGGCTCATAGCAAAGAATGGATATTTAGGTTGTAGTACCCTACTGATTGTTCATCAGTAGGGTACTTAGGTCTTCACAAAACTCAGGGGTTATCTCTCAGTAACGAATGGGTGAATTGCACAATTACATTTAACGGTACAGAAAAAAATCAGCAATTGAAATCCCTAAGAACTAAAACTTCTGCCCATCAGGCATCTATAGCACACAAAAAGTGCGAGTCAATTTTAGCCGAGTCTAAAACATCTGTTAGAAAGTTTAACATAACAACAAAAAGAGCATCATATCAGTGCAACAGAAAAAATTTTTAACACTGCTTATCACTTGGTTAAGAATGATCGACCATGAAGATTTAATTCAATTGCAAAAGAAAAACGGTCTTGATATTGAGATAACTCTTCATTCACGTTACAGTGCAGCCGAAGTAATCAAACATATTGCATCAGAATTTAAAAAGAGACTGATATCAGAACTTAAAAGTGCTGATCATAAAATTTCCATTTTAATAGATGAGTCAACATCTGGCAAGCAATCTGCTTTAATAGTCTATATTAAAACTTTCATACATGGCAAAGATGAAATTATATTCTTAATTACTTCATTTGTAATTAACTTAATTACTCTTAAGTCAAGAATAATTACTTAATTACTCTTGCAAATCAAAATGCTGAAACAATCACTAACGAACATCTTAAATGCCGTTTCACTAAGTATTACCTGAAGAGAAACCTGATTTGCTTTATAAGTGACGGTGCAAGTGTCCTAGTTGGTAGATCCTCTGGTGTTGGGAAATTGCTTCAGAATAAACTGCAACAACCCAATATTATTATTTGGAACTGCCTTAATCATCGTTTGGAGTTGGCTGTTCTTGACGGTATTGCTGATATGAATGTCATTAATCATTTCAGAAGTTTCATTGACACTATTTATGCCTTATTTAGTCAATCACCAAAAATTATGACAGAGTTGCAAACAGTAGCCTCAAGCTTGAGTGTTCAGTTAACTAAAATTTGAAGAGTCCTAGATTGTCGTTGGGTTGCTAGTAGTTTCAGATCTGTGTCTGCAGTATGGAATGCATATATAGCATTAATTGTTTATTTCAAAAAAGCAGCTTCTGATTCTAAACGAAGCCAATGAAAGAAAAAAAATTCACTGGGCTTTATAAACGCATGGAGTCTATCGAGTTCCTGAAGGACTTAGCATTAATGCATGATGTTTTGGAAGAACTGAAAAACTTGTCTCTGCAACTTGAAGAGAGAACCTGCACCATAAGTCGTGCAGACAAATTGATCAAAAGAACAATTCAGTATATAGGATTACTGAAGGAAAAGCCAGGAGAAAAGGAAACAGAAGCCGAGAAAGCATCAGAGAGCATGAATTTTCTTGGGATCTCTTTGACGAATAATAAAAGAATAATAAGTATTGATATACTTCAGTTCCTTACAAGCATTATTAATAACCTTGAAAGACGTTGCTTTACCACTGTTGCATCACATCGAAAAAGTAAAGATGGCAACTATGAAACTGAAAGTTGTAAACAAATGTTGGCTGACTTTGAAATTTTAAAACCTAACACGTGGCCTGAAGATGAAAACAAAAACTTACGATATGGCGAAGAAAATATTAGAAGAATGCGCAATAAAAATAAGATTCCACCTTGAAAATGGGCGATCCATTTTACATGGATTTCGAGAGTATTTCGACGAAGGAGGGAAGAAGATGCCCGTTGCTTTGGCCCCTTTGTCAAATGCAGTTACATCTATACCATGCAGCACGGCTGAGTGTGAACGAGGATTTAGTGCTATGAACGTTATAATTACAAAGTTACGCACAAAACTCTTAATGAAAAACGTTTCTGTTGCGATGTTCATCAAGCTTAATGGACCACCACTTTCCACATGGAATGCGCTTCCTTACGTCAAGTCATGCCCAGTGCATCACCGCTCAGCTGAAGAGATCGACAATCGCGACGTGTAGCAGAGAAGAAAGATGACAGCAGGGAAATTTGGAAATAATTTTGACAAGTTAAGCCTAAATGTTAATAGTGTATTATTTATAATTTTAATTTTAATTGAAGTAACACCTAAATTACCATCAATGCAGGCTGCTGGATGATTAAAATTATTCCAATGAAAACAATGAAAGAATTACATAATGGCATGGTGTAATTTTGCATAATAATAATAATAATAATAAAGCCTGTGTAGCTCAGCGGATGTGGCGTTTGCACACCGCTGCGCTTGACCGCACGAAGGAAGACTTGGTTTCGAGTCTAGTCGGCGACTAGAGGATTTTTTTCTAAGCTTTTTTCGACCGGTTCCCGAGTTAGTCGATCTCTGGCACGGGCAAGCAGGTTTTTCCTCCCGGAAACTCAAGAAAATCGACCGTAGAACCCACATTATTTCAGACATTAAATATATTATGTTAGGGTTAGAGACCACGAGATGGCGGCACATTTGAGCCGTCTCTCTTCACTGCGTACCGCTTAATTAGTGATAGCCTTGAGCCATCTGTCTCTGATTGGGTACCAGTGGAGATTGAACTGCCCACTCAGTCTCCAAAAGTTAGATGGGGCTAAATGGCCTCGCCTACTCCTGTATATACGGGAATAAAAAGGCGTTAGTTGATTTGATTTTTTTTGATAATAATTTTTGTTTATGTACGGTACTGTCTGGGTTCTGGTTAACCATGTGTTTAGGGTAATCCTTTGCCCACTGTTATTTTTTGTTATTCTCAGTTAGTCTGTCAGATTATCCCACCCTGTTGGGTCGGGCCTTAACGATCCACACGATCTCTCTCCTCTCGTAGGACGCACCACAAGCCTTCTTCTCCTCTCAGATACAGGCCCACTACTCTGCCTTATGGCCGTCGCAATAATAATAATAATAATGCCGCACTTCGTGCTCTGGATTTTTGTTTCCAAGGTAGAACCCTGGCACTGTTTCTTTTAGGACTACAACCCGCCTGCCTACAGCTTATTAAGGTGGGTGCCATGTCTGTTTGTTCCTCACACTATGGTGTCCTTTGACTACCTGCCAAGTATTGTTAATTTCAGACAAGGTGAAATAATCATTGAATATTTCACCATTCGCAATTTTAGTATCTGTCTGTTTAATATAACGATTCGTTATTATATTCATAGTATTATAGGCGTCATCAATGTGTCTTGTGGAACTTTTATTCCTTATTGAGATTCACTTTTCGAGTTTTCTAAGACATAATCCAAGTCATTCTTAGAATTTATTTTTCATATTTTTAAAGAATATCTGTTCTACTAGTTCTTTACAGCGCTTGACCGCACGACAAAAGGCGTTCGAATCTAGTCGCAGACTAGAGGAACTTTTTCTAAGCCTTTTCTCGACTACCCAGACTAGTTTCGACATTTATTGAGGTCTCTTCAGTGGGAGCTAGGCCCAGAGGTGGAGATACCAGGCAGAAGCAATAGCGAGGTCATCTTTACCTATAGGAGTTTCCACAAGGTGTGCCACCTTTTTTTTTTTATTAAATTACTCTGGATTTAGAGAATGATGTTGAAAAATTTATTATTATTTTTTTCCCTGTATATCAAAATCAGTTATCTTTTGACCAACATCTTGCACTTTAACGAAGTCTTTAAGCCACTGTGCATCAACATAAGTTTTTAGTTTAGATTTAGTGTTTAGAAAGGACTTGTCTAATCACGCTTATCAAAATGATATTTTACCTTTAATGTAAACCTGCAGTTTTTCAGGGTAAGAGGATTAACATTATCTTTCACAGATTCTGATTTTTCCCTTTCAGTCGTTTCCGACCATAGGTGACTTTGTAGGCATTGCCCACAAAGTATTCCTGGTGAGATTTTTTTACAGGATAGTTCACCATTGCTTCCCCCCCCCCCAATTTTATCCGGGCTCGGGACCGGCGTATGGCTGGGATGTATTCATGACTGTAATCCATGTGCGTTCACGGGGCCGGTTTGCCTGTTCTGGAGGGAGAAAAACTCGAGTTTCCGGGTGAAAAACCCTCTACCTCCGTATGAAACCGGCTAATTCACCTTTAGTCGAAAGAGACTAGATAAAGGTGCCTCACGTCACCGACGGGAATCGAACCCAGGTCTTTCCAACCAAAGAGCTTCGGCTATACTAACTGAACTACGGAGGCTCCTTTATCTTTCACAAACTATTCTTAATTCATCTGGTTTTTTTTTCCACTTTATTAGAGTTAATATATAATTTTTATTGCCCCCTCCATCTTTAACGTCTTCTATCTACCCAACTCCAACTTTTGCCCTCAACATTTTCCTAATCCTAATCCTATGGCTTCCTCTCTTTCAGAGGGCTACAACTGATTACTAGGGAGATATGACGCAGGGTTGCTTTCCATGCTTCAACATATTATCAATTATAAAAATTTTTATATACTCGATTTTTTGTATTTGTGTGTAGCTCAGTGGAAGTGGCGCTTGGTCGCTTGAAGTCAGACTTAAGTTCAAGTCTAGTCGCTGACTGGAGGAACATTTTCTAAGCCTTTCTTCGACCGATTCCCGAGTTAGTCGATCTCTGGCACGGGCAAGCGGGTTTTTCCTCCCGTAAACTCAAGAAAATCGACCGTAGAACACACATTATTTCAGACATTAAATATATTGTGTTAGGGATAGGGACCACGAGATGGCGGCACATTTGAGCCGTCTCTCTTCACTGTGTACCGCTTAATTAGTGATAGCCTTGGGCCATCTATCTCTGATTGGTACCAGTGGAGATTGAACTGCCCACTCAGTCTCCAAAAGTTAGATAGGGCTAAATGGCCTCGCCTACTCCCGTATACGGGAATAAAAAGGCGTTAGCTGATTTTTTTTTTCTTAGTTTGTATTAATAAACTTACCTTCTCTCCCTGAAGCCTTTCCTAACTTCAATTCAATTGCTTCTCAAACATTTTTTCTAGTATTCCTGGATTTGTGTTTATATCCCCATTACTATTTCTCCATCTATTTTCCCCACCTTTTATCTTTTCAACCTACATTTTAATTCTCTTTTATCTGTTTCTTATTATCCCTTAATTTTTTTCTATCTACATATTTTTTTAACCATAACATTAATCCTCCAATCTATTTTCATTTATTTCTTTATATCTTTAACATTTTTTCCCTAATGTTTTTCAGATTCTTTATAATTGGTTCACTCCATTATCCCCATTATCATTCCAACCCCTGAAATTCACAACATTTTTCAACTATTGTCCACAAACAAATAAGCTGGGAGCGAAATAGATGTATGATAAAGCGCGTATCATAAAGGAATGTTCATCTGAACTGTTGCGGCCATTGACATGTTTGCAAATATATGAGTCACAGCTCAGGAAACAAAGTATGATAGTGTCGTTGTACAAGGGTAGAGTGAAAAACTGATATATCTAACTACTGACCTATTAGAATTTCTGGAGTGGTGGTGAAGATTCTAAATAATTCGATAACTCGCATACAGAAATAGGTTCATAGACAAGCTAATTTTGCAAGGATCAACATAGATTTAATAAAGGCAGGTCGTGTAAAGCAATGTACTCATACGGTATTTTATAATTATGTTACAGTTGAGTTGGATCAAGGGAATATATATACACACTATGATACTGTCTGACTTTGCTAAGGCATTGATAAGATGCCATATAAAGGCTGTTTTATAAATAGGAGGATATGGTTTGACTAGTTTGTATTCCACTAGATTGAACATGACCAGTGTCATTCCCCAGGAATTAGTTCTTTGACGATTGCTGTTCAGTCTATATAACAATGCTATTTGAAAGGATCTCACAGGAGATGTTCAATTGTTGATTAATAACGCAAAGATAGGCAAGGCAATCAGGAATGCTACTGATATCCATCACTTAGAGAACGATTTGAACAGGATAGCACGTTGAGCAAATGAAATTGACTGCCATTTCAGAATTAGTGTAGAGTAATGCACTTCGGTTTCATGAGAATTGCAATATTTCATAAGTTACCACTCAGGAAATAAAGTATGATATCCCTTTTGAGCAACGAAAGTATAAAATACTAATGTCTTTAACTACTTTCCTATCAATTTCTGGAATCGTGGAAAATTATAGAGAAGTTTGTAAGAACTTGCATACAGATATGGGTTGAGAGACAAGCTAAACTTTGCAAGGCACAACATAGGTTTACTACGAGATGGAAGGTCAATGGTTACATGCAACAACATAGCAGTATGCAAAAAGGGCTTCACTGCTATTTGTGTAGACGTTTTTCCCACTTGGCCCTTTTCAAAGTATGATTTCAATTTGGAAACGACTTTTACAGATGACATGAGCTGTTTGTGCAGGGTGAGGTCAAAGCCGGAGTTCCTGAGTTGATTTGTTTGATAATTGGTGAATTTTTATCTTCAACCGTATTAACACTGGTTGTGGAACGAAATAATGAACAGTTAATAAGGGGATTCTGTATGGAGTGGAAAACTAAAATCCCTCCTTAGAGTAATGATCATTTCAGTCATTCTGTAGAGATGTTTGGATCAAGGAAGCTGTGATAGTAATCGTGTAACTGATGAATAGCATGGAAATCGTGGAGGCCAATCACAAATGAGTGAGAATGGCTTAGTGAAAGTCAACACGTAGAAAAGGGAAAAAGTGGATAAGGTTATAGCAAGAGTTACCAAGAGTTGAGCTACAATACACAGTATGTCTGGAGGAGAAGTGGTTAAGAAATAATATAGAGGATGGAGAGAATTATGATTGTCGCGTATGTTGATTGCTACGTTAAGAATTTGGTGTTAGAAATAACCCCAAAACTGGCCAGCCTAGCTGGTATGGTTAGGGTATACACCAGGGGCGAATTCTCCATGCTATGCTTGCTGCGCAAGCTAATTAATTGAGAAAGAAGTAATATTTATTTGTTAATAAATGCAAGCATTTTTAAGCATTCCATTTAGGCTTTTATTTTTGTAGATAGAAGAAGTCTTAAGCTTGCGCAGCAATAACTGAGCTTTGCGATGTGTATCGAAGGACGATGCTTGCTCGTCTAATCAAAGCTACCATGGCTTGCTCGGTTGTAGGAGCTTCCAGGTCCTCGCAGCAGCACTGTGATTTCATGCGCAATTGAGAAAGAAGTAATATTTATTTGTTAATAAATGCAAGCATTTTTAAGCATTCCATTTAGGCTTTTATTTTTGTAGATAGAAGAAGTCTTAAGCTTGCGCAGCAATAACTGAGCTTTGCGATGTGTATCGAAGGACGATGCTTGCTCGTCTAATCAAAGCTACCATGGCTTGCTCGGTTGTAGGAGCTTCCAGGTCCTCGCAGCAGCACTGTGATTTCATGCGCAAGCATAGCCATTTCACGTCGTCTCACTCTGTTGCTTAAACACAGGCCATACACAGTCAACGTAGCTCTAGCCAATGAGCTTCAGCCAGCCTTTACAAGTGTGCCTGTTGCTTGGGAAAATTAAGTTACAACCAACGTTTATGACGATGTTATTGACCAGTTCAAGAACCGTAGGGTAGAATTTGTATTCAAATAGCTAAATTGAAAAATATAGAATATCATTTGTAAAATAAATGTTGTATTTGTATGATTAAATGTATATAAATTTCTAAATATATAGTTTTAAATGGTCAGTAATTCATTATTCCACTAATCAGACTTCATTCACACCTCTCACTCCTTGAATGATAACAAGAGCAAGCGTGAATTTCAAGACCAGCATAGGCCCCCGGTATGCACTCTGAAACCAACTAGCTACCATTTCAAATATCTCGATGAGCAGGAATGCTAGTCACTGATTACTGGTGGGAGATGAATTTTATCATCTGGTATTAGACCACCTCTCTGCTTCTTATTGGACACCAGAAAGGTTTATGTTTCTGTGTTTAGTCTATAGAGCAAGATTCCTGGATTATAGTAAAAAGAAATAAAAAAAATAAGCTAACGCCTTTTATTCCCATATAAGGAGTAAACGAGTCCGTTTTAGCCTTAACTAAGGAAACGTAGGAAAGTTCAATCTGTATAGGGAGCCAATCAGATATAAGTAGCCCAATATGGTCACTAATTTACATGATTTCTGTTGAAAGGAGACGGCTCAGTAGTGCCGCTATCTCGTGGTCCCCAATCCTAACATTTTGTTTACTGTCTGAAAATAGCGTGGGTACTATGTTGATTTTCTTCAATTCGTCGTCATCGTCTGGTAGCATCCTCTAGCAAGAGGGTTGCAGCAGATCAGCAGCTCTTCTTCATTTCTCTCTATCTGTCACTTCCATCATTCTTAAACCAGTCCATTCCATGATGTCATTAAACCACTCTCTAGTTGGCCTTCCACGTCTTCTCTTCCCCTCAACTTTCCCTTGTAATATAGTTCTTGTCAGGTGTCCCGAAGAACCTCTCAGAAGATGTCCTGCAAATCTGGTCTTTCTTTGAATAATATTCTTTAGCAGTGCTCTTTCCATCCCAACTCGTCTTAGAACTTCTTGATTTGATATTCTTTCTGAATAGCTAATCTTTTCCATCTTTCTATACCACCACATTTTCAATGCATTAATTCTTTCCATATCTCTCTTTCTGAGTGTCCATGACTCACTTCCATAACTTGCAATACTCCAAACTGTTGCTTTAACTATTCCAATCTAACACCTATTTTAGTGTTCTTGTTTATTAAAATTCTCTTCATTTCCATAAATGCAGATTTATCTTTGCCTATTCTGTTTCTAATGTCCAACTCTGAAGTTCCTTTCTCTGAGATCCCGCTACTTAAATATTGAAATCTTTCCACTTCTAAAATCTTTCCTATACATCTTATTTTTACATTATCTCCTATTTTTCTACCCGTTATCATTATCTTGGTCTTTTTTGTGTTAATCCTTAGTCCATACTCTTTACAAGAGTTTTCAATTCTTTGAACAATTTGTTGTAACCCATTTTCACTTTCTGCCATCACAACTACATCATCCGCATATCTTAAGTTATTAATGATTCTTCCGTTTATTTTTATTCCCTCTTCTACATCCTCAAATGCCTCTCTAAGCATTTGTTCCCTATACAGGTTAAACAATAATGGTGATAACTTGCATCCTTGTCTAACTCCTCTCTAGTGTAATCTCTTTAAAATTTCCAAGTCATAAGAGTCAATATCAATATTTTCTAGAATGTCAAAAAGCCCTTCATGTTTCGCTGTATCAAATGCCTTTTCAAAATCTAGAAATCCCAGAAACAACTTTCCACCATGGTTAGTGTTTTCTCCCCAATAATTCTTAGACAAGTTATAGCCTCTCTAGTTCCTCTGTTGCTTCTGAATCCAAACTGTTCATCATTCATTTTTTTTCTATTTTATTCCTACTTTTCTCTAAAATTATTTGCGCCAGAAGTTTTGCTGTGTGAGTTATAAGACTTATCGTTCTAAAATTATTACAATCTAAAATTCCCGTCTTTTTTGGAATAGGGATAAAAATTGATCTTCTAAACTCCTTTCGTAATTCTTGTCCTTCATAAATTCCGTTAATACTTTGCCATAACACTTCAATACCTTTTTCACCTATATTCATTATAAGTTCTATCTGTATACCATCTATTCCAGGGGATTTTCCTTCTTTCAACTTTTGAATTGCCAGATTCAATTCCTCCCTCATGATGTACAGCCTCTGCCCACTATGTTCTTTCCTTTGATTTTCTTATTTTTCCCTGTCTTCATAAAGTTTACTTACATATTCTTCCCATCACTGGTAATATCTTCTCCTTTTCCATCAGAATTTCGCCTCTTTCATTCTTGGCTGCTCCAATCCTGTGCATCTTTCTCATTCCTGTCATCATATTAATGTTTTTTATAAACACCTTTTATGTCCTTTCGTTCTGCCTTTGCTGTTGTATCTTTACTTATTTCATCTAACCACTTTTCTTTTTTTCCTTCTTATCTCTCTTTGTACCTCCCTACTCAAGTCTTTATACCGCTTTTTTTCCCTCCTCTGTTTTACTATTAACTAACTTTCTTCTTTGTGTTATTTTCCTCAAAATATTTTCTGTCATCCATGGTGTCTTTCTTTTCTCTCTTTCCTCTTCTTTTTTGCCTAAATGCAATTCTGTAGCAGTAATTATGCTTTCCTTCAGAATCTTTTATATTTCTCTTTCTCTCGTTCATTTATATTTCTCTCGTTCATTTCTTCCTCTACTTTCTTTGCAAATTCATTCGCCGTACTTGGTATCTTCAGCCGCTCCATGTTCCATGATTTGTTCTGTTTCTCTGCAGTTATCTTTTTTAGACTAATCCTCATCTTAGTTGACAACAATATGTGATCTGTATCACAGTCTGCCCCTGATATGTTGTCACATCTTTTATAATGTTTGTATATCTTTTGTTTATCAAAACATAATCTATCTGATTTCTTCTACTATTTATATCCTCCCCTGGGACTTTCCACGTATACAATCTTCTTGGATGTTTCTTAAACTAAGTGCTCATAATTGCTAAATCCTGCTTTTTACAGAAATCCAACAACATATCTCCTCTTTCATTTCTCATTCCGAATCCATATAGCCCAACAATATCTTCCTCCCTTCCTCTTCCGATTTTTGCATTCATATCGCCTTGTATTATAATTATATCTTTTGTTTCTTTACATTTCATATCCTGTTCTATATTGCCATAAACTCCCTCTACCTTTTCATAATCACAAGTAGGTAAATATATCTGAATACGTAAAATATTTCTTGGTTTTGCTTTCAACTTTAGCACCAAAATTCTATCTGAGATTTGCCAGTAGCCTTCCACACATCCTGCCACTCGTTTATTCATATTACACCAACACCTGCTTGATGTTGCTCTTCCCCTCCCAATAAATTATTCTGATTCCATCATCTGTTCTAAAATCTCACCTCAGCCATTCCCAGAACATCTATTTTCAATCTTAGCATCTCCATCTTTACAATCTCCAATCTTCCAGTTTGATGTAAGGTATTCACATTCCAAGATCCAATGCAAAAATTACTTTTAACCCCTTTTCTACATGAATAATTTCATCTTCCACTTCTTCACCTCCCGCAGCCTTTAGTAAAGAAGATTCATATGACTGACATGCAATCTGGTCCATATCCATACTGGAACAAGTGACCTCCCTGGTAGCCAATTGCGCAGTTCCGAACCCAGGGGATCCATCCTGAGCTGTGCATCACTCGTCATTTTGATCTTTACTGCTCATCAAATTAGGGAAAAAGTAGAAGCATGGTGGTTTCCCGTTGCCTTCTATGCATGAAGAGATGAAAAAAGTAGAAACATTAAAAGAATCACCCCTAGCCCTGGATTACTCTAATAGGATTGAGGGGGGGGGGAAGGAACAAGAAAGAAGAAAAGGATAGAAAAAAATAAGAGTAGGGACCATTCTATAGATACTATAACAGATGTATATTATATGAAATAAGGTATGGTTCAGCATCAGGTACCTCGGGTACGCCACATCCGTACTCACTAAAGTGAGCCCTTGAGGAATTTCTTCAATTCACGGGACGAAAAACCCGCTTGCCTATGCAGAGATTGACTAACCAGGGAGTCGATCTAAAAAGACTTAATAAAAGTTACTCTGTTTAGCGACTAGAATATAATTTACGACAGTCTTTCTTTGGGTGATCTAGCGCCATGGGCGAAACACCCCACTGCCACTGAGCTACACAGGCGCAAATAAAAAGTATAAAAAATAAGAAATCCACCAACGCTTTTATTTCATGGAGAGATTAGGTGGGGACATTTAGATCTAACTTTTTTTGAAGACTAGTGGGCCACTAATCTCCACTCTTCGCCAATCACAGAATAGCTGCCCTACGACTATTCATGACAATAATTGGTAGACAAGCACTGCCAGCTCGTGTCCCTTAGCCGTAGCACCACATGTGGTCGGTGGGAGCTACATAAAAAATAATAATTCCCCACCTTTTCCACTTGATCTGTGAAGTCATATATGTCAATTTAAATTATATGTCAAATTATTTTGTTAGATATTTCCCAGGAAAATATCTAACTGCTTGTCTAATTAAAATCAGAAAAGCAGGCTTTAGAGATTAATGATCAAAGTGGTCAACAGCAAAGGTGATCAGAATTACGAGAATGATAAAGGTGTGTGTGTATGTATATATATATATATATATTCATTTTTTAAATTAACTGACTTAAACCCGAGAATTATAACACAATGATATTTATTTGAAAAAAACGCAACATGTTTCGTCAAAAATGACTTCTTCAGGCGATAAGAACATAGAAAAGATAATAAAAGACACTTAAATTAATATTGACACACTCCAAAGCTATACAATTACAAAGTCATAATATTCGACTGTAAATTACAGTTATGAGCTTGAACTACAGTCCGAGTTAATGTTCTATTGTTGTGCACCTGTGCGTGTGTGGAATCACGCGATCTCCAGTATCTAATAATAGAGTTGAAAGAGTCAGCCAAATTATAGCTAAGATTATTATTCAAATGCAAAGGGTCTAAGGTGATTTCCCTTGACTCGACAATGCGGCGCTCTATTTCATCATGGCAGACGTGTAGGTTTGAAGTCAATGTCCAATTTATATCATGTTGGTGGCCTTCGTTGTTCGTGTTTATTGAAAGCAGGACATGGCCCGACAGAGCAGTTGCTCTGGTTCTCTTATAAGCAATGTCTCTCTGATGCTCTTCGAGACGTAGTAAGATAGATTTTTCTGTCTGCCCATAGTAAGGCTTTCCGCATTCACAAGTGACCTTGTATACACCTGGGAATTGTAGAAGGTTGTGAGGTTGTTTATAGTTCTTGAAGCGTGATATTATTTTTGGCAGAGTCGAGAAGCACGTTTTTATGTTAAACTTCTTTAGAATTCTGCTCAGCTTTTTGGATAGTGTGCTGATATATGGCAAGACGATATGACCTTTGGAGTCGTCCTGTGTCTCTACGTTGTTACGTTGACGTCGGAATAATTGGTTGTTAATACTTTTTAGAGAGTAGCCATTGTTTTTAAAGGTCCATTTAAGATGTTGTAGTTCCTTTTTCAGTTCTTCTTCATCTGACAGTACAGATCTTGCACGATTCGCTAGAGTTGATATAATACCCAACTTTTGCGCTGGATGGTGATGGGAGGACGCATGCAAATATCTGTCTGTGTGTGTTGGCTTTCTAAAAATAGAGACCTTAATTGATTCAGGCGTCTTGGTGAGTTTAACATCTAGGAAGCAGATGGAACTATTTTCTTCAATCTCCATAGTCAATTTTATATCTTGATGGCGGTTGTTTAAGTGGTCGAGAAACTTGTGAAGATTCTCAGTACCATGCTCCCATATGAGGAATATATCGTCCACATATCGAAGCCAAATTTTTGGTTTTAAAGTAAAAGAGGAGATCGCCTTTTCTTCAAAGTCCTCGAAAAAATGTTGGCTAACACAGGAGAGAGAGGGCTTCCCATAGCTAATCCTTTGACCTGTTTGTATAGTTTTCCTTCGAATTCAAAATAGCCAGAGTTTACACAGTGAGATAACAGAGAGAACATTTTATTTGAAATCTTGTTTTTTAAAATATGGAGAACGTCCTGTGTCGGAACGTTCGTAAAGAGTGCTACCACGTCAAAGCTCACCATGATATCAGAAGATTTTAGTTTTAGGTCCTTTATTTTAGAGACAAAAGCTGTTGAGTTTTTAATATAAGAAGAAGATTTTCCCGCATAAGCTTTTAATGATGACGCCAAATATTTGGATAACCTGTATGTGGGTGAGTCAATACTGTCTACTATAGGTCTCAGTGGATAGTTTTCTTTGTGTACCTTCGGGAGGCCATATAACCTTGGAATGAGTGGGTGTAAAGAGCGGATGGAGAGCCGTGTATTCCGTGGAATTTCTGTGGTCTTTTGTAGGAGATTATTTGTTCTATTGTGTATTTCTCTTGTTGGGTCTCTCTCAATTTCCAAATAATTATCTGAATTTAACAGTGCTAAGATTTTTTCTCGGTAGTCTATTTTATCTAGAACTACAGTTGCATTCCCCTTATCAGCCTTTAAGATGACAATGTCCTTGTTAATCCGTAGATTTTTAATTGCAAGTCTCTCACTAGGGGATATATTATCAGAAGGAGGTTTTGCGTCGTTGATTGCAAGAATTGTTTCGATTCGAAGTAAACTCGCGTCTGCGGTAGGAAGTAGCGAAGCTGCCTTCTCCATCTTAGTTAAAAGCAATTCTTTAGGGATGCATTTTGGTGCTAACACAAAGTTTAGGCCTTTTTCGAGAATTTTCTCTTCATCGGGACTTAGCACGTATGACGATTTGTTAACCACCAAATTCTTAAGACCGCTATGACAATTATTTAAGGTAGATCTTTCTTGTTTTGACTTGAGAAAGTTGAATTTTCTGATTAGCTTTTGTTTGTTTAAGTTTTGATAATGTAATGCACGGTGTGTACTTAAATCTCTAATGTGAATCCAAGAATCCAGATCTAAGCAGGCTGCTAATTGGTTTTCTAAAGATGTTTTTTCTGTGAAAAGCAAAGATAAATTGCGGTTTGTATCGCAAATCCTCTCTGTTAACAGTTCAAGTTTAGCTCTAGTGTAAATACGGTGCGCTCTTTCTGTAGTAATGATTTCTTTAAACTGTAGGAACTTTGGAATAATTGAGGAAAACTTACATTTCTTCAAGAAGATGAGTCTGTTGATATTAATTCCAATGCTCTTTAGTGTCTTCTGATATGCTACACTACAGTCCGAGTTAATGTTCTATTGTTGTGCACCTGTGCGTGTGTGGACAACAATAGAACATTAACTCGGACTGCAGTTCAAGCTCATAACTGTAATTTACAGTCGAATATTATGACTTTGTAATTGTATAGCTTTGGAGTGTGTCAATATTAATTTAAGTGTCTTTTATTATCTTTTCTATGTTCTTATCGCCTGAAGAAGTCATTTTTGACGAAACATGTTGCGTTTTTTTCAAATAAATGTCATTGTGTTATAATTCTCGGGTTTAAGTCAGTTAATTTAAAAAATGAACATATCCCAACCCCGAGTTAATAGTACGTTTCATCATTTCCCTTCTGACGAGGGTAATTGTGCACTTACGAAAGCATATCAGAGTTGATATTAATTCCAATGCCCCTAAAGAGCATTGGAATTAATATCAACAGACTCATCTTCTTGAAGAAATGTAAGTTTTCCTCAATTATTCCAAAGTTCCTACAGTTTAAAGAAATCATTACTACAGAAAGAGCGCACCGTATTTACACTAGAGCTAAACTTGAACTGTTAACAGAGAGGATTTGCGATACAAACCGCAATTTATCTTTGCTTTTCACAGAAAAAACATCTTTAGAAAACCAATTAGCAGCCTGCTTAGATCTGGATTCTTGGATTCACATTAGAGATTTAAGTACACACCGTGCATTACATTATCAAAACTTAAACAAACAAAAGCTAATCAGAAAATTCAACTTTCTCAAGTCAAAACAAGAAAGATCTACCTTAAATAATTGTCATAGCGGTCTTAAGAATTTGGTGGTTAACAAATCGTCATACGTGCTAAGTCCCGATGAAGAGAAAATTCTCGAAAAAGGCCTAAACTTTGTGTTAGCACCAAAATGCATCCCTAAAGAATTGCTTTTAACTAAGATGGAGAAGGCAGCTTCGCTACTTCCTACCGCAGACGCGAGTTTACTTCGAATCGAAACAATTCTTGCAATCAACGACGCAAAACCTCCTTCTGATAATATATCCCCTAGTGAGAGACTTGCAATTAAAAATCTACGGATTAACAAGGACATTGTCATCTTAAAGGCTGATAAGGGGAATGCAACTGTAGTTCTAGATAAAATAGACTACCGAGAAAAAATCTTAGCACTGTTAAATTCAGATAATTATTTGGAAATTGAGAGAGACCCAACAAGAGAAATACACAATAGAACAAATAATCTCCTACAAAAGACCACAGAAATTCCACGGAATACACGGCTCTCCATCCGCTCTTTACACCCACTCATTCCAAGGTTATATGGCCTCCCGAAGGTACACAAAGAAAACTATCCACTGAGACCTATAGTAGACAGTATTGACTCACCCACATACAGGTTATCCAAATATTTGGCGTCATCATTAAAAGCTTATGCGGGAAAATCTTCTTCTTATATTAAAAACTCAACAGCTTTTGTCTCTAAAATAAAGGACCTAAAACTAAAATCTTCTGATATCATGGTGAGCTTTGACGTGGTAGCACTCTTTACGAACGTTCCGACACAGGACGTTCTCCATATTTTAAAAAACAAGATTTCAAATAAAATGTTCTCTCTGTTATCTCACTGTGTAAACTCTGGCTATTTTGAATTCGAAGGAAAACTATACAAACAGGTCAAAGGATTAGCTATGGGAAGCCCTCTCTCTCCTGTGTTAGCCAACATTTTTTCGAGGACTTTGAAGAAAAGGCGATCTCCTCTTTTACTTTAAAACCAAAAATTTGGCTTCGATATGTGGACGATATATTCCTCATATGGGAGCATGGTACTGAGAATCTTCACAAGTTTCTTGACCACTTAAACAACCGCCATCAAGATATAAAATTGACTATGGAGATTGAAGAAAATAGTTCCATCTGCTTCCTAGATGTTAAACTCACCAAGACGCCTGAATCAATTAAGGTCTCTATTTTTAGAAAGCCAACACACACAGACAGATATTTGCATGCGTCCTCCCATCACCATCCAGCGCAAAAGTTGGCTATTATATCAACTCTAGCGAATCGTGCAAGATCTGTACTGTCAGATGAAGAAGAACTGAAAAAGGAACTACAACATCTTAAATGGACCTTTAAAAACAATGGCTACTCTCTAAAAAGTATTAACAACCAATTATTCCGACGTCAACGTAACAACGTAGAGACACAGGACGACTCCAAAGGTCATATCGTCTTGCCATATATCAGCACACTATCCAAAAAGCTGAGCAGAATTCTAAAGAAGTTTAACATAAAAACGTGCTTCTCGACTCTGCCAAAAATAATATCACGCTTCAAGAACTATAAACAACCTCACAACCTTCTACAATTCCCAGGTGTATACAAGGTCACTTGTGAATGCGGAAAGCCTTACTATGGGCAGACAGAAAAATCTATCTTACTACGTCTCGAAGAGCATCAGAGAGACATTGCTTATAAGAGAACCAGAGCAACTGCTCTGTCGGGCCATGTCCTGCTTTCAATAAACACGAACAACGAAGGCCACCAACATGAAATAAATTGGACATTGACTTCAAACCTACACGTCTGCCATGATGAAATAGAGCGCCGCATTGTCGAGTCAAGGGAAATCACCTTAGACCCTTTGCATTTGAATAATAATCTTAGCTATAATTTGGCTGACTCTTTCAACTCTATTATTAGATACTGGAGATCGCGTGATTCCACACACGCACAGGTGCACAACAATAGAACATTAACTCGGACTGTAGTTCAAGCTCATAACTGTAATTTACAGTCGAATATTATGACTTTGTAATTGTATAGCTTTGGAGTGTGTCAATATTAATTTAAGTGTCTTTTATTATCTTTTCTAAGTTCTTATCGCCTGAAGAAGTCATTTTTGACGAAACATGTTGCGTTTTTTTCAAATAAATGTCATTGTGTTATAATTCTCGGGTTTAAGTCAGTTAATTTAAAAAATGAACATATCCCAACCCCGAGTTAATAGTACGTTTCATATATATATATATATATATATATGAAACGTACTATTAACTCGGGGTTGGGATATATATATATATATATCCCATATATATATGTATATATATATATACATATATATACATATATATATGTATATATATATATACATATATATATGTATATATATGTATATATATACATATATATATATGTATATATATGTATATGTACATGATATATAAATATATATATATATATATATATATATATATATATATATATATATATATATATATATAGGGACTCCCACTGACTACTGAGCAGGTACCCCTATGTGGCGGATGGGGGAAAAAAACCCTGACTACCATCCGTTGGATATCAGGCAGCTTTGAATATATTGAATAAAGAGCCATGGACCAGTGGTTTGGGGACTGGCGATCCTATGTGAAAATATTGCCATTCACCAACCCACAGTGGGTCAGAATGGTGAATGGCCTAATATTCCAAGATGAATCGAACAGAAATAAAATGATCCTCATTCTCCAGAGGTCAGATTGTTACTGCCTATGGCAGCAGACAGTTATACAGAAAAGGCAGTGGGTGCTAAGAATTCCCAGGTAACCAGGTCATGCCGCCACTGGAAACTGAACCTTGGAACTCTAAACTGAGGACTCTGAGCAGAGAAGCACTGCTAACTGAATTAACTGAATTGCTAAAGTGACTAAAATGGGATATTCTCAGTCTGTGTGAAGTTAGACGTAATGGTGAAGAAATTCTTCAATTAAAAAACGGAGACATACTGTATTATAGAGGACAAAAGAAGAAAATAATTGTGGAGTCGGATTCATGATTAACAAAAAAATTGAACAACATAATAGAATTTGAGAGTATATCTGATCGAATAGCAAGTATTGTTGTTCAAATCTCAAAAAGATACACTCTTAAGATCATCCAAGTCTATGAACTAACAATAAGTCATACTAATTAAGAAATTGAAACCTTCTATCATGATGTATCCCAACTTTACAATAAAGAAAAAAACATTTCAGAATTGTAATGGGAGACTTTAATGCTAGAATTAGCATACATCAGTCAGATGAAAGCTCAATGGTAAGCTTTGGATATGGCAGGAGAGAAGATAGAGGAGCAAGGTTAACAGAAGTTACAGAAAAAGATAACCGGTACACTAGAATTCTTTTTTCAAGAAAAACACACATATAGGAAGTGGACATGGAAAAGTCTAAATGGCAGAACTAGTGAAATTTACTTTATATTCAGCAATAAGAAAAACATTTTCAAGACTGCTCGGTTATAAACACCATCAACATTGGACGTGACCATCGTATGGTATATAGTAAAATCCAAATAAACTGACAAAATGAAAGAAGAAAATGTTTCGAAAATCTGATTTTTTTTAAAGAAAAACATAGCAGTATACAAAAATAACATTAAAAAAGATATATTCCAACATGAACTAAACAATAGATTTTAAAATCTTATTATAGATGACATTGCTGATCCATCAGAAAGCAATGACATTATTAACCAAAACCTTTTGCAATGCTCACTTGAAATAGCTGATACCACCGAAAAAAACAAGACAAACATTCTGAAGGAAAAAGAAAACAGCTGATGAAGAAGCGAAGAGAAATGAAACAATGAAATAACCTACAGCATAAAATTGAATTACTGATCCATCAGTCTATTATCAGTGGTTTTTACAAAGTGTTTACAAAAATCTTAGCTCATAGGCATTGTACGACTCTGGACCTAGCACAACCAAAAGAACAAGGAAGCTTTCAAAGTGGCTTTAGTACAATAGACCTCAAGTTGTAAAACAGATTATTGAACGGTGTAATGAATATCAGTTACCATTATGTCTTGGTTTTATTGATTATGAGAAGGCCTTTCATTCAGTAAAAACTTGTGCAATACTTAAAGCATTACGAAACCAATAAGTGGAGGAGCTATACATCAGGACCATCAAATCAGCATAAACCAATGCCACAGCAGCAATTCGTTTCAATGGAAACATCTCTACTGGAAATACCGAAAGGTATAAGACAGGGTGAGACAATCTCTCCAAAATTATTCACAGCATGCCTAGAAGAAATATTCAAACTTCATGATTGGGAAACGAAAGGTCTGACGATAAATGGAAGATATTTAAGCCACTTACACTTTGTAAATGACATAATTATCTTTATTTCAGCTACTCATGAATTACAGACTTCTACCCAAGAACTCCAAATTGCTAGCAAAACAGCTGGACTAAATATAAACCTAAAAAAGACCCAAGTTATGTTCACTAGCTATGTCCAATCAGAAATAATAAAAATCAACAATGAAATTAAACAAGTAGATCATTACATATACGTAGAACAACAGATATCAATGGAACAAATTATCATGGACGAAATTAAAAGATGCACGATGCTTGGGTGGAAAGCATTTGGAAAAATATATTCAATATTCAAAAGCCAACTACCAGTATGCCTGAAGAAAAGTTTTTAACCAATGTATTCTTCCTATATTGGCATATGGTTGTGAAACATGGGCAATAAATGCAAAGGAAATTCAAAAATTAAAAACAACACAATTTAGTATGGAGAGAAGTATGCTTGGTATCACAAGAGTGGATTATAAAAGGAATACATGGATAAAAAAATCAAACCAAAGTCTCCGACATTATAGAAAGAGTGAAACGTCTATAGTGGAAATGGGCTGGGCATATTGCTCGAAAACAAGATCAACGATGGAGAAAAGAAGTACTGCATTGGATACCACGATAAGAAAAACGACCAGGACGCCGACCTAAACCACGGTGTATTGATGATATCATCTGATTTGCAGTAGTGACATCGGAAATGAGAGCCATCAACAGACAGTTATGGAGTAATCTTGGAAAGGCCTTCATCCATCAGTGGATCGACAATAGCTGATAATGATAAAGTTCTCGGCCTCAACCATAGATGGGAACACCATCGGCAAGATTTTGTTTCCACGTTGGTACATCTGTCATAAACATCTGTGTGAAATTGCAAGTCATTCTATCAATTCGTTTGTTTTATACTTCTGTCTGAAGCAAAAGTGTTGTCTGTATCTCTTGAAATGGATAAAATTGAGGATCGTGCGGTTATAAAATTCTTGGTAAAAGAAGGTTTCACGCCAAAAGAATTCATTTTAAGTCCATAAGAGTTTATGGGCACTCTTCTCCTTCGTTTTCTACAATTAAGGAATGGAATGCCGACTTTAAACGTGGTCGTACCAGCCATGAAGATGATCCACGTGTAGGACGTCCAAAAAGTGTCACAACACCAGAAATCATTGATCAAGTGCACGCTATGTTATTGGATGACAGGCAAGTCAAAGTGCGTGAAATTGCTGAGACTACAGTCATTTCAAAAGAACGTGTAGGATATATTTTCATTTAGGATTGCAAATGAAACAGCTTTATGCAAGATGGGTGCCGCACTTGCTCACAGCAGATCAAATATGCACTCGTATGAAAAAATCTGAACAGTGCTTGGAGCGTTTTAACAAGAAAATTACTGATTTTGTGCGTCGATTTATTACAATGGATAAGACTTGGATTCACCATTACATACCAGAATTCAAACAGCAGACAGAAGCCGGTTGTTCAGCACCAAAGAAGGGAAAATCGGTTCCATCAGCATGAAAGGTCATGACATCGGTGTTTTGGGATGCTAAAGGCATTTTATTCATTAATTATCTTGAAAACATAATTAATAAAAGTTTAAATTAATAAAAGTTTAAAATGGGGAATAATATTCCCAGTCTAACAATATCCGGGGAATATTATTCCGATCTTTTAACAAGACTAGACAAGAAAATTCGTGAGAAAAGACCAGGTTTGCAGAAGAAAAAAATCATGTTTCATTAGGACAATGCACCTGCCCACAAAGGTGTTTTGGCAATGGGAAAATTAAGGGATCTTCACTATAAATTGTTGGAACATTCACCCTATTCCCCAGATTTTGGCTTCCTCTGACATCTATTTCTTCCCAAAACTAAAACGTTTCCTCGCTGGTCAGCGGTTTTCTTCGAATGTAGAGGGGTATTTTGCAGATCTTACTGAAAACTACTACACTAATGAAATTCCAGAGACGAGATACTGGCGCTGGAATGAATTTATTAGTCTTATGGGAAATAATGTTGAAGAATATAAAAAATTTGAAATTATAAATTCGTATTTTCGTTATTAGTCCGAGAACCTTTCAGACCACCCAGCAGGTATACATACATATGAGTGCTGGACAAATTCTTTAAAATCCTACTCGCTGCGAAAAATGTACTTTCCCAAGTTGCTCCCCCACATGCACGCGCACACACACACACCAATCCAGTTATCGTGTCCCAGTAAGTGCTCCATAAATTGGTTATTGGTGCTGTCTTGTTATTCGGAAATTATTTCCTTTCTCTTAGAACTATTTCATGAATGTGAAGTATATATATATAGGACTCAACAAATACCCCAATCCAATGTGAGTACATATATATGGTGCCTTTCATCGTTGGTAGTGTTGGAGAAATCATTTATTAAATTTTGGATTTGACCTACATACTTCAAATCCATTTCTCTAGTTCACGCACGGTCTAGAGACGGCCTTGCATATCTAGGAGGATTTTTATTTTTATTATATTTATCCCACATATCACAAGTACAAGAAGCTATAGTACATTAGGGTGGAGAAAGAAGAAATCTATTGACATTCTTCTTAAAGAGCTCTAGATTGAAATCATTGGGAAACACATCATGTGGAAGGCTGTTCCAGAGGTAGATGGAAAAATGTGGATGAGTAGAAGCAGATTCGATTTGTTTGCAGTAATACTGTAATGGAATGTTAGACAGCAACTGCTCTTTTTTTAACAGGTCTAAGAGCAATTGGAGAAATGTTTGCCAATTCATTGAAGCAATGTTCATGGCAGTACCTATAGAAGAGACCAAGCTGAAACTTTTAGTCTGTGAGATAGACTTTGAAATGAACATGTGAGGGAAGGGTCATCTACAAGCCAAACTGCTCTCTTCTCAACAGCATCAAGAATTTTTAAGTTTTTAGGTACAGAACTCCAAATGTGCTGGGTGGGTGTAAAATAACTTCTTGAGTAGAAAAGAATGACCAATTTTTTAGATGCTAAGGAAGCTATTCATGTGATGTTTTTGTGCCATGAGAGGGTGGAGGTAAATGCCAGTCCAAGGAGAGATAGTTTATACTCTATGGTGATGTGTGTATAACTGAGGATGAGGTAATCAAGCGAAAAGGCAGGATTACGTTTTGGCGGCACTGAAGTTGACTAGGTAATTCCCGACTGATGGATGATGTGGAGATAAGTTTAAGGCACTGGTTGCAGAAGATATTAATATAAAGGATGTCTGGGAACCACATGGCTTGTCAAAGGAATAGGATGGCTACAGAGTGCTATCGTCGGCAAAGTTTATATGGGATTTTTAGTGATTGAGAGTATATCATTTATGTATAAGAGAAAGTGGGTAAACGGATATTTGAGGTACTCCTACATTGTTGCAAAGCTCAAAGTGAGGGTGCCGTTCATCATGACATGCAGTGAACGTCGGGAGAAAAAGCTAGCTTTCTACTTACAGATGGGAGGCATGTATATTGAAGGAAGGCAGCTTGCAAAACAGTCCTTGATGCCAAACACGATCTAACGCCTTGGAAATGTCAAGGGCACCAGCACACGTTTCTCCGAACCTTTCCATGACTTGTGTACAGTGGTGAGTGATGCGGTCTAAGATAATAGCCATGGATCTGGATTGGCGAAATCCATAATGGTGGTCATTGATTAACTGGTAATTTTCCAGGTAGTGAATAAACATATATCGATGAAATTGCTATTCCCGTGGGTGTACACCGCATACCTAGCACACGCACATGGAATATATGCCCCCTGTTCAGGTTGTTTAATTCTTTGCTTGTGTCTTTCTGCTGAAAGGTCACAGAGGCATATCATGCTCGGTTGCTAGTATAGATGGAGGTGATTTGCCTTTGTCGTCTATGCAAGACTTAGAAGAAAATAATGATGCTAGGAGGTCAGCTGTTTCTTTGGGTGCTGTATCAGCAGTGTTATGTGGATGGGAGGGTGGTGTGAGTGCAGATGAGCAGAAAATTGCGACAATGGCTTTTTCTAGGGAATAGAAGGCTACTGCATGGACAAGATACAAGTTTTCTGCTTGCGGTTTTTATGAAGTTGGATTTGGATTGGCTGGTAGTCGATTTTCTTTTACTGCCTCCATTCGCATAGGCTGAGTATGAAGCTTGGGTTCTTGATGCAAGCCACCTGTGGTGAGCTAAACTGGAGGAAGATTATTGACCTGTTTTTAAGGAAGTTTCCTAGGATGGGACATCAGTTTTTGTCCCGTTATCTTGCAACTGGTTTGCTGAACCGATTTATTTCTGTCTCCTTAAATTAGAAAGTACACATTCCCTAGGTAAAAGCGTTGTGTAAAGCTCATGCAGGTAATACATGCACTGAATATGTGAAGAGCTGGGGGGGATGGACATCAAGAAGACTCTAAAGACAACAAGACAATGGTCATTTCTCTTTCAATAAGCGAGGTAGGGATGTTCCACGGCGATGAAAGACAATGATCACGATGATGTTCAGTTTATATTTACTCCAAGCGATATTAAGTAAGATATGGTTGACGCTTAAGAGTCTATACGTTAAGCATCACCAGCCAGTTAGAAGCCCATATCATTAGTTATTGGCTACATTATATCATAGAATCCTGTGCTTATATGTATGTGTATGTGTGGGGGGGGAGGACTATTACTATCAACACCAGCAAAATGAAAGCAATGTAGTTTTAGAAATTGTGTATTACATACCGGCCACTGAATTAGAAATTTATTTAACGTACAGGCATGCAATTGCAAACACCGATCTTCTTCAATTCGCTGCACATATGTCGGCGAAATATGGGTCGGGAACAGCCTCCATTAAATGCTTCAGACAATTACTGCACATAGGAAGGTCTGTAGGTCTGTACAAACCTTGTCAGAAGATGGGGATCTCGTTTCTGATAAACCGCCTTAAGACCACAGTTTTGCCTCTTAGACAAGTAAAATGGGTTATTCTCCCACTGATTAAACACCTGGAAAATCTTTTTTTGAGAAATCAGTTAGCTCAGATGATTTCAAAATCGTGGCTCCAGCTAGACAGCACCCATAATAAGCTTTTTATCCAACTCTGAAAGTTCCTTCATTTTTACCATTGTGATCATCGATATAGGAACACCATTACTGACCAGCAGCATTCTTAAATAGTTGCCTAGAGCACGTGATGACACACGTATCCTAGGGAACATGACTATGTATTTTTTCATTTGCCTCTTTCTGATCCATTCAATAAGCTTCTTATTTTCGTTTTCTTTTACAAGTGCTTGTTTGCAACTTTTTTCTATCTGTATCATTCTTCTGTCTGTGCAGTTAGTCTAGTAGCTGTGCGCTTCTCAACCATATGCCTGGGGGAAGTGTCCTAGGTTCGATTCCCGTTGGAGACGTGAGGATCTGAAGGATCTTCCTCAGCCATAGCCAAGTTAGCCGGTCTTGGGCGTGGACAGTAGGGATTTTCCCCAGTTTATCCTGGGGTTTTTCATCCCACAAACAGGCAAACCTGATCCGTGAACATACAGAATACAGCCCTAGGACATATAGACGAAGACAGAAAAGGAGATGGGTGCCATCTGTCTTAATTCACCGCCCATTAGACTTCATGGCTTAGCCATGAGTGACATAACAGTCCATTAAGGACTATGGGAGAGATAGATAGATCATTCTTCTTCACAACTACATCTTCAAAGCCATCAGTCTTCCTCATATCCAAAAGAAAGGCTCTTTTGGATATTTTTATTCTTCCTATTTCTTGTTCACATGCTGCGTAAGTAACGTTTTTGGTATATCTGAATAAAGGTTTCTAATTCAGTGGCTGGTGTGGATAGCATCAGAAAAAGAAATGTCTAGGATATACAATGCATTTTTTTAAAAAAAACTTCAGAAAACTCACCTGTGGATGGAATTATTGATGTACAACGGAAACAATGCTCCGAGTGACAATTTAGTGAAAACTGAACGTGGGACTGTTACGAACGTTGACTTTATGTACATTTTTTTTTTTTTTTTGAACACATGAATAGCTGATTGGAAGTGGCGTTGAATCGTCTGCACTAGGTCGCCCGATTGAAGTTCAAGTCTAGTTGCTGACTGGAGGAACTTGTAAGCCTTTCTACCGGTTCCCGAGTTAGTCGATCTCTCGCACCTGCAAGTGAGTGTTTTCTCCCGGCAATACACTCAGAAAAATAGACGTAGAACCCACACTATTTCAGATAAGAATACCCTCTTAGAGTATTCTTGTCTTTTATTATTTTACAAAGAGATGGTAGCACTTGTTTGCGAGTTTCTTTATCGGTTACTGCTTATATTTAATGATAGTCTTGGGCCAGCTCTTTCTCTCTGATTGGCTACCAGTAGAGATTGAACTGCCCACTCAGTCTCCAAAAGCTAGATAAGGTTAATAAAAAGGGCCATGACTACTCCCTACAATGATATAAAAGGCGTTAGCTGATTTTGCATTATTATATTTTTACAATTCCCCCACCATAGAAATGCTATTTTCATGTACTGGAGTCTTTCCATCATGTGCGTTTCGATTAGAGGGCTATCAATGTATGATAAGCAATCAGTACATCAGCTTACCAACAGATGAGTTCGAAACCATGGTGGGTATGCATGTTTGTGAATGTCTGTTCAGGTGGTAAGAAACTTTTAGCAGCTTAGAAAAAGCAACAAATAAGATGAATCTGCAGATTAAGCCAGAAAATCTAAATATATAGGCCAATAAAATTTGTGATAATGATCATTCTCCAATGAAATCCGTATCTGTATATTGTGCAGTTTCATGTACTTACGATATATTTTGTTAAGTGTAGAAATATGCCGCGCTGTTAGCCTAGTGGCTATGCGCCTCGCAACCATATGCTTGGGGAAGGAGTAGCCTAGGTTCGATTCCCGTCGACGACGTGAGGAGCTTAAGGATCTTCATCAGCCAAGTCAAGTAAGACGGTCTTGTCGTGGGCAGCAGGGTTTTTCCAACCCTGTTTATCTGGGAGTTTTCATCCTTCAAGCAGGCAAACCGGCCCAATGAATACAAGCTGTTACAGTCAAAAATATATCAAGCCTCATGCCAGTTGGGGGGGGGGGAGGTACTAACAAAGTCGCATTAATGTACCATACGGACCCTGCATTGGAAGCGGGATAAACGCGTAGAGGAAGAAGTGTAGAAATATGTGCTGAGATTCATGATCATATTATTTCTGCAAATAGTCATCAAGAACTTAGGAAATTCTTCAAATCATATTCTTGAGAAAACAAAAATAATAATATCCAAAGAACTTGTAGGACTATAATTTACATCTTTCTATGTAAATTAGGTATTATCAAGGGATGAAGGATTGCCAGGTTTATTTGGAAGCATTCTCAAGCCGTTTTTGGAGTAGTAGAAGGGAATGGCGTGTGTTTGTGGAAGATAAGATACATCCATGCATTATAAAGACTATTTAATAAGCCAGGCATTATTAAGAACATTAAAATCAATAGATTAAATTATTCTGAGCATATAAACATGGATAATGTCGGCCTGGTTGGCGAAGTGGTTATCGTATCAACTCTCCAGCCAAAAGGCTATGGGTTCGAATACCGCCGTTGGCATGGATGTTTGTGATTGTTTGTGAAAATAATAGTGATGAGCGGTAGATGGCCTTGGTATAGATGATTATGTTAGTTGCAGTTCGTTGTAGTTGGAGAACTGGGTGGAGACAATTGTAGTGTAGATGCCCTACTTGGAGGTGACACGTAATAATAGAACAATTAAGACGGAAGATCAGGCTAAAAGAAAAATGAGGCGACCTAAATTGAGATTAGTTGGAATGATCCAGGAATTAAGGCTATGCAGTAAAAATGAAGAAGGAAGGTGTTCAAAGTTTCTGAAGAAAGCTGTAAAGCCAATAATCAAATAGGCTGGAGAACAATGTCTTCCAACACCACTCTGCTTATTAGAGGACAAAAAGTTGTTTAAAAGTTTTTGTTTGGTTTCCATAACTGGTTTTTTGAATTGTCTAACCCCTAACAGTACCAAAGTAATGTTGGAAAGTTTGCAATATTTGAAATTTTTATTTTAATTTTAGGATTAATTTTAATAGAAAATTGAATTAATGCTTCAGGTTAGAGTTTGGTGGTAAAATAGAAGAAACGCCCTTATAAGTTTCATTCTAGAAGACAATTCTGTAACTCACTATTTCAGGAAATAATTAGGGTACGCGAGGTAGAAGTTCTTACCTTTAATATTCTCGTTAACGATAAATCAATTTCAACTACAACGATTGTTGGTGGAATGACATATCTAACCATTTTCAGTGTGAGACAATAGGAACACAAATCCTTTTATTGAAGGAGAGGTCTTATCATTCTCGAATTCTGGAAATGAATAATTTCCAGTGATGATTTTATCCTTATAAAATTATTGCATTTCTACTTAATTTCCTCGATATTTGTGGAAAATGGTCCTAGCTAATTATTTTATTTATTAGAAAATTTCTTTCAGTTTTAACTATAAGAAATTTATACATTTGTAGAATTTCAGAAGATTGCTTAAATAAAGTTTCTATTTTCCCATTTTCACTAATCTTACCATTGCTCGCATAAATATTTCTTGTTCATTTTTGTAAATAATATATTCTCTAAAGAGAATAAAAGGAATTAGCGAATTTATTTACTTTATATTAACAATTACAAGGTATACCACATCCTGTATGTTTTTTTTTTTTTTGTGTGTGTGTGTGTATGTTGCTCCCAACCATGAAAAGTTATTTGAAAAACCAAGAAAAATTTTTAGTACATTTTGTACCGTGGCTGGGCTAATAATTTTTTTCCATATACAGTAATATTGTATGTATTTTTAATTTATTTCCGAAATGTATTCTTTAGACATGATTTTTATATTTAGAAGGTGCATGCTGTTCTTCAAAATGCGACAAAAAATCTCTAGACTGAATAGCTTTCTTCATTAGATGTTGCTCACGATTATGAATTAAGCCCTTATTCACTGAACTGTTTTTTGTTTTTTTTTTCATGAAAAGTCGCTTTATTTGGGCGGACACATTTCTTTCTCTCTTTTTCTTATTTTATTTCCTACCACTAGATGCCGCTTGAAGACATACAAGTGTACTCACCATAGCCAATTACAATCGTGAACAATTTGACGTCACTACATGCTTAGTTGGCAGTACATAGTTGGTAAAGGAAAGTGGCTGATGTAAAGAAGCTGAAAGAGAGGATATTATATGTTGGGGATTTGCATTTGCTTCTTACGTGTAGCAGATGGATTATGTGAAATTAACACTCAATAATTAAAGGCCCTAAAGAAGATTCTGTTCCAATGTTGGTTTTCTATTTTATGCCTCATTGGATTTTCTTATGCTATTGCTTTTTTTTTAACACCTGGGACGCCATCTTGCGACTGATGTCTTGAATAGCACTGATGCTCCTTACAAGAGAGAGTAGAACAGTGTTCTGCTTGAAGAAAATGTACATTCAATTTTACATAACCTCTAAATTATGTATTTTGTGAACCAGAAGACAACACTATATACTGATGGGTTTTTGTGTTACGGTATTCACTAGGATTATTGATTCATAGGATTATTTAGATACATCTCTGGATACGCAATATTTCTTCCATTGCGATTAAACGAATTGACTTTGGGTTATTATTTAAAATCGATTCTTGAGGGAGAAACACGTAAGTTACTTTTCTAGGATTTTGAGATTCAATAAACCACACGGGTTATTTATTAATAAGGTTTCACAGAAACGAGAAATTTCAAATAACATCTTAACATAAAAACATGCCTGTTGGGCTTTATAATTCTAGAATAAGTGAAACATGTAATATTTCAGAATGTAATAAAAGTGAAGCAATGTAACATCAATGAAAATAAAATTTGTATAAAATCACAAGAATAAATAAAAACATTTTTACGATTGTGGACCCATTTCAGACTGTTTATTTATTCAAATACTCTTTTTTTTCTTTATTAAAAAGGCAAGAAAATTGCCATACGGTATTTAAATACCAGCATTGGTATATGTTTATATCATGAAACGAAACGACAAACTTACTTTAATAGCGTAGTCTTCGTTATGGCGTGAATGAACTGAATCCTCTTTCTCTCTCTCACTGTATACTCGTAGGCTCCCGTCCTTCGCGAGAGCATGGTTGCTTTGCATGACGTCATAAGAGCGGCGGAGATCTTGCGTGTAGTGTAGGACGCGAGGAAAACACATAGTATATGATAATGTTTGATGGCCGTATTGAGAGAGAAGCGACATGAAGACCTGATGTGGACGCCGGTGCAAGATGGTTAGAGAGACTAGACACCTCTGGGTCGGGAATTTACCGCATAATATTCGTGAGGACAGGATATTGGAGCATTTCAAACGGTATGTGTGTGTGCCTTCAAATTTTGGCGGCCTACTGTGTGCCATGTTGGATAGGCGTGCTGTGAGTCCTAGCATTGGTGGCCTCTGCTGTATCAAGCCATTCGGTGGTGTGCGTGTTTCGGTGTGATGTTATTGTTTTACCGCATTTCTTCCCTACAGTTTTGTTCTCTTGTTTTCCTGTTTCCTGGATAAATCATATACGCATCGCATCTTGGAATTTAACAACATCAAGGCAAATACAAAGGAATGAATTGGTTTTCAGCCACCAGTGTCGTCTGCATTACCCACGACTCGCGAGTTGCGTGGGCCAATGCACCGAATTCGAGTTTATCCATCTGTGCATGGTATTTTTAGGGCCGTGTACAGAGTTTTAATTTTTTTAAATTACAACTTATTTTAAAGTACGACTGAATTTAATACTTTCTGAATGCAGTAATGGGGAATTGTTATGTTTTATTTTTAAGCGTGTCTTATGTTACTCTGCCTTATGGAAGTTTTTACTTTTTATTTTGTAAATTCGTTTAGTTAATATATACATATATAGTATTTTATAATGCACATGTGCAGTTAGTCGCATTCATCTTAAATCATTTGGATTTCAAAAAAAAAAAATCTTTTTACAGTGTGTGTGTGTGTGTGTGTGTGTATATATATATATATATATATATATATATATATATATATGTGTGTGTGTGTGTGTATGTGTATATATTGCAAGACCTAAGGATAAAGATTGAAAAATAGCACGCACATCTTCCATAAAGGCCATAATGTTTTCCCCTTCCCCCCTTTTTTAGTTTACTGACTAGTTGTAAATATTCTTTGATGTTTATTTAGAATTTTAAATTAAAATAGTTGCGTACAATGCTACAAATTTTGATTTTATGAAGACTTGGAGGCAAGGTAAGTGAATTCGAGATTTCTTAAGAACCATTCCTTTATATAGTTAGCTTTAATCATAAATTGACGATTTTTCCCCTTTGTGATTGGCTTCCTTTCTTTAGAATAAGCATGTCTTTTCGAAACTATGTGGTAACACAAGTTCATTATTGTTTAGTGCTCATATTTGTAGTTTTGCTTTATTTTTGAATGCAGCACCCAGATTGTTCATCCTAATTTAATTAACATAGAAAAGTGGAAATTTCCTATGCCGTTTTGTTCATTTGAAGCGGTTCTCTCATTCTAGTTATTTTATTTTATTTATTTATTTATTTTTATTTTTCGTATCATTATCCTGTAATACTGTTATATATTTCTCAAGAAATTAGGTGAACAAGCCAGTGCATTGTTTTTTTTATTATCTCTTCTAATATTTCATTAAGAAGAATGACATGATGTGTTTTAAATTGTTGGGAATATCGATTCGAGAGAATGTCATAGGCCCTTTTTAGCTCACGTACGCATTTCTGAGAAGTATTTTTTTTAAAATATATTTGTTGCAGATTTTAGAAACAAAAACAAATTCCCAATACAATTATTGTATTTTTTGTTATAGGAGGTGAATAGTTATTTTTTATTCAGAATAGGAAAAATAATATCGTTTAACCTAGTAACATATGTTTGGTGGCTAGCCGATCATCGTGTGTCTTCATGTACAGCTTGGCAACGTGAATATTGCGAAGCTATTCTTGAAGGAGCCATTTTATATCAGCTAGTCACAATGTTTTGCGCACAAATATAATATCACAAAGACTCGACCTTAGAGATTTGTATTTACATAATACACACATATATACGCAATTTATTTTCATATAGAGAATTTTTAATGTTACTGTTTCATAGGAAATAATGATAATAGTAAAAATGACAAGCACAGAATAATCAAAACATATCGATGGAATGTAAATACGATTACTTGTTAGTATTTCGGGTACGATTTGCAGTCTTGTCATGATGAGAAATTATAGGCCGTTTGATATTACTTTTTCACATTTAATTTTAGTCTTTGTTTGAACGAAAGTGCCTAAATTGTGTACATTTTCAAAATTATTCTAGTAAGATGACATCCCCTCCCCTCCCCCCAAAAAAAGAAAGATGAAGAATTTTATTCAAGAAATCGGAATTGACGTCCATGAGATGCTTGAGAGATTTAAAATGAGGAAAAAATCATTAGTTTTATATTAATATTTATGGTTGTTTTGCCTATTTTTCTTCAGGTGAAACGTCTTGGCTTTTTATTCCAATTTTCCTAAAACGTTAATGGTATTTTAAAGACATGAATTAAACGAAAAATATCTAAGGAATAATTTTTGACATACCTATGTAGAATCCTCGAGGATTCTACAAGGATATGTCAAAAATTATTGGAGTAAAAAGCCAGTGACGTCATACAAGGGGTACCTTGCATCACGTATTTTGCCTATTTTTCCTTAAAGAAAAATAGGCAAAATGGGCATAAATAGTAATATCAATTTTAGAGGAGTAGCATGGAAAATTTCGAGAAATAATATTTATAGTCATTGTTTTATTTATCTTTCAGTCGTCAAAATTTAGTTGCGTGTGGTGAGTATTGATCCCATTGTGATTCTTTGAGTAAAAAATTACTCTGCACCCCACTGGATTAAAGTTCTGTAGAAAGCGTGTTCTGAAGATGCTGTGCTGTTTTTTTAACATTTCAAAGCAGTTCTTGAGGATGGACGATCAAAGCAGATCCTTTGGCGCCATCCTCATATTCTAAACGTTTTAATGACAGTTGATCTGGGCACCAATACAAGCTTCTCTCTAAATAGAAGACTTTTTTCCCTTCTAAATATTTACATGCAGTTGTGATGAATTCTGTACTTGTTATTGTGAATTATTGATTATAATTGTCATGTTTTCGTTATTTTTGAGGTTCTGTAAAATTAATTTGCTTGCAGTATCGCAAAGTAAGCAATATGTTTTTAAAGGTTTAGCAATTAATATATTAAATTCTTAGTTTATCCAGAAATTCCACATTGTTATTCAGTTGCATATGAAAACGGACAAAGACTGCCGAAAAGTGTTTTGCAGAAACAATTAGCTTCGTTGACTGTCGCAGACAAAGCCACTGAGATATTTAATCTTGACTTAAGCCATTACAGTTTTAATTTCGTTAAGATGATTTAAATAAGAATTAGGTTGAAATGACTTTGTGATTCTTATATCTCTCCCACTATTAAAACTTAAGTTAGCACTGAACAATAGCTTTTTAGCGTGCGGAAAGTGGTACGTACTTTAAATTGCTAGTGGTTGTCAAATAATGCTAGATTATTGCTCCTGCAATAATCTAGCATTCTGTTGACAAGATTGGGGAAATACCATTTACCCAATCTAATTTTAAATGTGGTATTTTTGACTTGCAGAAATACATAACTGGAGCCTTCAATTGAGAACTATAGAATAATATGCATTTGCAAGGATCGCATGTTTCTTAGTAAATCTCCCCCCCCCCCACATTATGATAATAGATAATGACTAAGAATTGGTATTGTATGTTGGCTCTTTTGACATTGTCTTAAAAATCTGTTGGACCAGATGACTCCTTCGAGTGAGAGTTGATAGGTAAGCAATATAATAATGTTACAAAATATTTTTGCATATTACTGAAAATATTTTGTATGTCCATTATTATGTGCCATTATTATAATTCATGAACAAGAATTTTATACAGTATGTTGGTTACAGTAGTTTATTTAGCTAAACAAAACTGCTATCCTTGCCAAGCAAGGATATATATGAATAACATTGTATATTGGAGTGATGTTAAGTTAACTACCATTGATCCCTATATATTTTTACTCTTGGCTATTTGAAAAGCCATTTGGATTTTTTCTCACCTTCTCTTCTCTATTTTATTTATTTATTATCAATTTTGTTGTTGTGAATTTAACCCATCAGTAATCCAAATGAGGACAAACACAAAAGTCACAAGCTTAGGCAAACACTGTTTTGTGTGGTGCCTCTTTATTTTATTTTTTTAATTTTTTTTCTTTAAAAAAACTTGTGCTTTTGTGTTTAAATTATGGGTGACAAAAGGAAGTAGTGGAATGTAGAATCTCATCAGTTCATCGCTATTTTGTTTACCTTTTTCTTCTCCCTATCATTTATACTAAAGAATGTTGAAATCATTCTGTTTAAATGACTGCCACTTTAGGTTACATGATATTATTAATATTTAATAATACTGTTCCTTTTCTGCACCCTTCATTTTTAAAGCAAGTCCTTCAAGTTAGGGAATTGGACCTTCAGAGACATTATCCTTTGAGATTTTTTTTTTTTTTTTTTTTTTTTGCACATTTGCTTTACAAATACTATCATTTTCTTCCATGCTCTGCACATGTGCAGTACACTGCTGTAGTCAGTAATCATTTCATCACTCCCTGTTGTCAACAATTTTCTCCCTATTTGTTATTTAGATTTCAGTAGTTCTTACTCTTACATACTTCAAGCTACACTAATCATTTAATTGTTTCTTTCTCTCAGACACACACATTTTGCTGATCTTTCTTCTCTCATTGTGTTTAATTTTTCTGAATATTTTTAATTTCTATTTACTCTGCTGATTTTCTCCAGACCTCCAATAACCATGGTCTCCAATTTTGATGTGCCATTTTATTTGTAACATAATCCCCAGATCTGCATGCTGTACTGTTTTGAACACATATGTATACTTCATTTGGATATTTTGGGTGATGATTTTTTCCCTGTTGTTCCACATAAATTTATTCACCTAATTTCTTACCATACCAGCACTGAATTATTCAATTTTCTTATCTCATGTATCCTCTTTACGCTTTACTTTTTCAAATATTTTATTTGGTATATATATCATTGAGACATTAATAGTCATAGTTATCATTGAGACAGTTTTTTGTTACCTCATTTTGCCACGTATTTTCAGTTTTTTTCTTGATTTTTATAACCGGTTAACGTAGTAATAGATACAAGTAAACAGGCTTTGAAGCAATGGATTTATTTAAGTGTGTGTGTCTCATTGGTATAAACTGAAGAACCAATTTTAGTACCTTCAATTTTCATATCAGATTGTTATTAAATCTCTTGAATTTAATCTGTAAATTATAAAGACAGTTGAGATAATGTAGATAGACTGTTGACCCGATTTTAACAATGGACTACCAGTTCTATATATCAAACAGTTTTTCTTATCCTTTTCTGTATTATAACAAAAATCTTTTCTGGAAGTTCAGTAGGAGAATTGCATTGTACTTTGTGTCTACTATGGAATCTAATCTGACCAAGTTTCTGAATTATGAGGTATATAGCTACTGTAAAATTTGGATCTCTTCATATTTGATAATTACAGTTGAACATCATCTATTTCAACTGTCTTTCTACATTTCAGATTACAAATATCGACTGACTGTAATCTGTTATCTTATCCTACCAACAATAATTCATTGGATAAGATAAAGTATAACCATGCAGATCTTTGTTGTCAAATAGTGTGGATAAGTAAAAACTTTTGCTCACATTTTCAAATGTTTCAAGTTCACTTTTTTAAATTCTTCTGAACTAGTCCTCTGGTATTTTATTTTTGGTTTCATTCTAGAAATGCATAATGAGGCATAAAATTATGATTATAAAAGTAATAGTAAGAGAAGAATCCTACCATTAAACTTCTCATTCTATCATACATCTAGTGCAGCGTGTTACAAACTTGTGACGTATAACAAGACTTATTTTTGACTTGATGATTATAAAAATGACTTTAGCTTAGACCTATTTAATCTATATCTTACCAGCGACACCGCAAATAATAACAGCAAAATGATTGATGTACCAATTCTCTTACAGGTATTTAGGAAATGAAGCCATTCTATTTTAGACGTTTATCATTTACATGTGATTTTTATATGGTGGAAATGCAAGAGTAGAAAGTGGGTTTTAGTGAAATGTTATTAAATTAAAAAATGGATTAGCCAAGTACAATTTTTTGAATTGAGTATGTTATAAAAATGAAAATTTTAACAATGCATAGAAGATGAATGTGTAATTAATGTTTTCAAGTGTGTATAAAGAATGAATGTCTGGATGTTTAAGGTTATTGTAACTCAAATTACAAGTTTCAGTACATTTTTGGTTTTGTAATGGAGCATGATTGATACGCATGTTTGTGTATGATGCCATGATACACTCTATATTGAAGAGACTTGTGTAGGCTGGGCTCATTCCCTTTTTATTATTATTATTATTATTATTATTAAAGAAGCTTCCTATTTATGTAATTAGTGATCCAGTGAACTCTTTCTCAACCTCGAAAAACACCTATATACTGAAGAATAGATACTCAGCTGAAGGCTACCTACTTTATGCCCTCCTTTAGTTGTGAGTAATTTGTGAAGCAATGGTGATCCTTATTCTTTTATTGATCTTGGAATTCATTAAAGTCCACGTGGTTAGCCTAGTGGCTTTGCAACCATATGCCTGGGGAAGGAGTGTCCTAGGTTCGATTTCCGTCAACGACATGAGGAGCTTAAGGATCTTCCTCAGCCATAGCCAAGTTAGCCAGTCTTGGGCGTGGGGAGCAGGGTTTCTCCCCCTAGTTTATCTGGAGTTTTTCATCCCACAAGCAAGCAAACCGTGTCGTGAACACACACGGATTGCAGTCAAGAATACCGCCCTTACGGAATGCGGTAGAGGAGTGGCGAGCCGGCTGCATTAATACGCCAGTAAACCCCTCATTAGGAGGGGACTCAACCCGTCCTTGGACGGACGAGTAAATGGATGGAGAATGAATAGGAAGCCTCTGTAGCTCAGTTGGTTGGAAAGACCCAGTCAATCCCATCCATGACATGACCCATTATCAGGTGTTTTCAGTTAAATGGTTATAGACATAGGACACTGTGGGAATAAGGATTAACTACCCCTATTCCATCAGATTTCATTTTGAATGCCTGGATGGCAGGTGTCTATGTCATGCACAAATCAGGAAAGAGAATGAACAGAATTGGTAAATAAAAAAACTCTTACAAGTAAGTTTTAAAACATTATTACATTAAATTAGAAATTATTAAAAGTTATTGTCCAGAGAACTCTGGTGATTAACTATTAAAAAACCTTCATGTTTTTGAATATTTGAGTGGAAGTCTAGAGACTATCAGATCTCATCACTAATGTCTACTGTTTCTGATGTCTGTGCTTCTAGTAAAGAACATAATTTTAAAGCCTCCAAAAATGAATAATTTAATCAAAGATACATTTTTCATATTGGCACAGATATAGATCCTTCTACATTTGGATCACTTACTGTTTTTGAGGATTGGTTCTTAATTAATAGGAATATCAGAATTAGTCATATAATATGGGTAATGTAGCACACACACAGCAAAAGATGAGAGCATATGCATGGTCTTCCAAAGCATCTTGCACAGTTCAGTATGACTTTTTAAATTCTAAATTCTAAACTTATAGTGGCCCATGAATCAAGTTTAATATGAAAGTGTGTAAAAATTTAAACCAGATTTTCTGACATGTTTTTATTTCAAATATAGTGAAGGTTTTCACCTAAAAAAAATTGTCAGGCAGTAGTAATTTTTTATTATTTGCAAAAACATTGCAACTCATTATATTAAAGTGCTATCATTTATTCATATGAATTTATATTTGCACTAATATGAATTGGTGAAGAAATATCGTGGGCAGGGTTAGACAAATCCAAGGTGCATGGCTGTCATGTTGATGAAGTTTTCCAATTCTTTTTGAACATTTTTTGTGTAGACTCCTAAAGGGAAAAAAAAAAAAAAAAAAAGACTGGCTTAGAATTTTAGGGTTTTGTCTACCCCTGATTGTAGCAATATTCAAATTTTGAAAATTGGTTCTGTTTAAAAGGAGATGGAATGAAGTAATACAAAACTAGCAGAGCCTATAAAACATATATGGGCAATGTGTGTATTAATCCAGTACATGCAACTTTATAACTGTCTATCACTGAGCTAAATTTATCCATGTTAAGATGTGATCTCGCATCTTTCTGCAGGAGATAATTCCAGGAGATATAAATGCCATCAAAATATTAAATTTGACTTTGAATGCAAACTAGATATAAAAATATATCATCTGATAATGACTGAAAGAAAATATAGCCAGTTTGTTTTAGCTTGAACATGTAGTGGAGGTGGATATTTCTCTCTTAAATATCTTTTGTGCATTTTTAAGAAAATTGGGGCTGACTTGCCAGAAGGGTAACAGTATTGATATACCCTGTTAGCTATAACTGATACAGACACTGTGTTAATTTATAATTTTGGTTAGTCATAGCAGCATCACATCAAGGTTTGATATTGCTTTCACTGTTTGGTGATCAGTGCCAATTCCTGAAATGTCAAGAGTAATTTATAATATGGGGAGGGGATTCAAGTAAGCAGAATGTTTCTTGGTAGTACACCTTTTGCATTCTGATTACTTGAAG
This sequence comes from Typopeltis vanoorti, assembly GCF_054136105.1. Lineage (NCBI taxonomy): Eukaryota > Metazoa > Arthropoda > Arachnida > Uropygi > Thelyphonidae > Typopeltis > Typopeltis vanoorti. The sequence goes on from NC_143554.1 coordinate 36,749,682, forward strand.
TATATACAAAAAATAAAATTTCTTTGTTAAATTGTTGTAACCACTTTTGTTATGAGTGAAAGGTATTTTTCATGAAATGTATATTTAAAGTGGCAGTATGAATCCATCTTAAAGCTTAATGGTAAAAAAATCACAGACACTAGAAGTACATGAAATAAAGATTTAATTAAAATTACAGCACTTTGCTGTTATCACAATAGCATCTCAAGGCATAAAATATAATCTTACTTTACACAAGGATAACAGGAGATAAGGTTAGAAAGAAACTGAAATACTAATTTAGCATCATAGAAAGTATTTTTTTATAGGAGTGATTGGGCATGAACTGATGATTTTATAATTAGTCTGAAATTTCAGGTAGTTTGCAACAGCCAATTTTTTTTATTGCTTAAATATATGTACAGTGTGGTAATGACATCTTGGAGGCTACAGTTGTTTTCATCCTACCTATAGAGTAGTTGAGTGGATACATATTATGCAAATTTACATTGCTAAATAGTCAGCATTAAGGGATTAATAAATATTGTTGGCAGGGTTATAAAACTACTTATGCACTTATTATATTGAGGCACATACTAGTTCATTAAAAAATTACGTCTGTGGAGAATATTCACATCAGAAAGAATTATTCAGTAACTTCATTAATTAGAATTGAAAATCATTGGTGGTGGTACTCCATCTTTGCTAGACGGGAACATTTGAAAAGATAACAAAAAAGTTACTGATATTTTTAACTTCATAGTGTGAAAATAGTTTTGCAATAAGAATAGCAATTATTATTATTACTATAAAAAATATTATTATTACTATAAAAACCTCCATGGAGTCGAAGACTCATTCGTTGGAATATGTAAATTTCATTAAATAACTAACCTTATTTAAATAGTAAATGTGTAAACATTTTTGAATGCATCGCTGCATCCATATGTAACTGTTAATAAAGATGTCAGTATGCTTACAATTGCATACTGTCACAGAAAACAAATTAAAAAAACGCTGGAAATATTTTAATCTTGCTCTCAGAGATATTTTCAGTATATGTAGTTAGGTTTTTTTTTTTTATTAATACAACTTAATAATAAAAATTAACTAAATGGTAATACATTTTAATACTTAAAACTCTTGCACTAAACTCTTACTTCATAATATATTTGGAGTTTTTAGCTGTTTATAAATGCAGATCCTGTTTCATTAATTTGGATTTATATGCAGAATGCTATGTCTTGTAGAGAGGCTTATACGCTGGTTAAACATAACTAATAATTAAGGAATTGACAGCGTACACTAGAAATATAAATTAAATAAACTTTAATATATACTTTCCGATATTTCGGCAATGTCACATTGCCATCTTCTTGGGAACTTAATACAAAGACAAGTGTATGCAAGTACTGCATATCAGCAAAATGAGAAACGAAGCGAGGAAGATACAGTTTTCCTAAAGTCCTGATGGTGTCTGGAACATGCCAAACCTCCACAAATTTGGATGCATGAGACTGCCCGAAATTTGGGAAACATTTATCAGAAGAACTTCAGCCCAAAGGCCAAGAACTATCGATATAACCTACCAGAGGGCACCATCAGGACTTTGGAAAAACGGTATCTTCCTCGCTTCGTTTCTCATTTTGCTGTTATGTAGTACTTGCGTACACTTGTCTTTGTATTAAGTTCCCAAGAAGATGGCAACGTGACGTTGCCGAAATATCGGAAAGTATATATTAAAGTTTATTTAATTTATATTTCTAGTGTACGCTGTCAATTCCTTAATTATTAGTTATCATTATTAGAATGCTATGTCATAATATAAATAAGTTAAGTACTTAAGGGCCAGCTGAGTGGATAGTATTTCCACTCTTCCAACTAGTAAGCTGTTGGCTTGATTCCACCTGGTTACATGGATGCTTGTGAAATGCTCTTAGGTGGCATATGAATTTCTTTTCCCATTGTGAGACCACCACCTTACTTTATTGGAGGTCTGAAGTGGCTTGGAACAAAAATGCCCGTGTTTAGTTTCAAGAACAGTGTATCTGGATTATAACATGATCCATTCACACTAATAATGAATGATAGATCTTTAACTTTTCATGGATGAGACTCATCCTTTAACAAAAAGGAAGGAAAATGATTGTTAGCTATATGCATTTATGTATGTACAGAGAGGGAGGACAAAAAGCAACTAGTCACATTTATTTTTTCCACTGTTGAATTGTTCTTTAAATACCTTCATTCTTTTAGAAGCATTGGATACATTACAGTCACTGAAAGATATTTTCAGTTGTATTAATAATAAAAAAAAACTAACTACATATACTGAAAATATCTCAGAGTAACAGATTAAAATATTTCCTGTTTTTTTTTTTTTTTCTGTGACAGTATGCAATGGTAAGCATACTGACATCTTTATTAACAGTTACATATGGATTCTATGATACATTCAAAAATTTTTACACATTTACTTACTATGATGTCTTTTTATTATTTCATGTTTAAAGTATATATCTAGAACTATTCCCATGAGAAGTCATGGGAATATAACAAAGATCTGTATTTAAGTTTTGTAGATCTGGAAAAAGCATATGACAAGGTGCAAAGAGAGAAGCTATTCAAAATGCTACAATTGTATGGTATTAGTGGGGCATTATATCAAGCAATACTTAGTCTTTATTTGAGTTATAAGTCAGCAGTTAGAATTGAAGGAAGTACAGGAAGATGGTGTAATGTTAAATATGGTTAAATATGTACATTATTCCCTCTGTTATTCATTATATAGATAATGAATAACAGAGGGAATAATGTACAAGGATGTACATTATTCCCTCTGTTATTCATTATCTATATGGATCACATAGATAATATGAAAGAAAGTGGTAATAAATCTGCTACGTCTGCAAGATTCCCTGACTAAATTGAATAACTGTTATAATAGATATGGTATGAAGGTCAGCAATAACAAGACAAAGACAATGAAAATAGGCAGAAACATTGAAAATATCAACTGCATTATGAATGGAGAACCTATGGGACAAGTAAAACATTTCAGCTACTTAGGCACAATTATTTTTGCAAAGATGGTAAATTAAATATGGAAATAGACAACAGAATCAACAAAGCTGGTATGGTATGAAGTCAACTGAATAAATTTATATGGAATAAGAGAGAAATTAGTCGAATTGCTAAAATAGCTGTATACAAGACAGTGTTCAAACCAATTTTAACTTGTGGATCTGAGAGCTGGGTTAGAAGTAAAACACTTGACCAAAGACTAGAGACTGCAGATATGAGAGTCCTGAGAAATATTAGGGCATGAACAGATAGCATCATTTGCAATATCTTATTAAAAACGAGGATATTAGGAAATAACTTGACATTGTTAGCATCCAGGAATGTGTTAGCAGAGCTAATCTCAGATAGTATGGTCACTTAAATGGAGTGGGAGAGGAAAGTTAGCAAAACAAGTGTTCTCTGCCAGGTTGGTAGGAAAAAAGAACCAGAGGAAGACCAAGATATAGGTGGATTGATACAGTAAAAAGTGCCTTAGAAGATAGAAATATAAGATCTGACAATGTTGGAGTCTTGACAGTTAACAGATTGATTTTGAGGAAAATTGTAGATAGGAAGTTAGTAATGATGTAAATATTTCATGTAGTACTATCATATCTTGTACATGCCTCCTTGGGAATTTGATCATGATCTAGAACTATTAGAAACAAGGTGAGTAGAACTGATGTCATAGCTGATTAGATCAACATATAAGAACTTGATGTTTCACTAGATTTTTATAGCATCTGGGTCTGGCTCCCACTCATATGGTTTTCCACAGATGTGTGATAACTGAAGTAGTCTCTCTCTACACTGCATTCCATTAGATGCTTGCCTATGGAATGTCCTTTATTGGGGGCTATTCAGCAGATCATTTTTCTTGGGAAACGAGCAGTTCTGTTTGGTGGTAGGTAGAATTTGCCTGTCGCCGAGTGGAACCACCACTGAGTATCTTTAAGTGACTGAGAGTTACTAAATATAGACTATGTATTGCTTGATACGATGTACAATTTACACAATGAGTTAAAATGATCCTTCAGGTCACCCATTGAGGTTAGAGATCTGAGGGATTGCCTAGTTTTTGAAGATGACCCTTTACTTATACATTTATTGATGACATTTATTAATGTTTGTCTTTGGGCTTGCTTCCTCCTGAGGAGTAGAGCAGTTCTGCTTGGTCGTGGATTTTTGCCTATCACTGAGTGGAACCAACTTCTGAGTTCCCTGTCTTTGAGTGATCCAAATTAGTAGTGATCCTTTTGGGTCATCAGTGAGATTTTGATCTTGTAGTGATCTTTTAGATCACTTAGAGTTTTTCTAGAGGCATCTCCACACTTTACTAGCCTCAGTAAAGGTCAAAACCAGTCTTGTTAGTGGCCATTCCCATAATGCACAGCATTATACACATCTGAAAGGGTGTTTGCATTATGGAATACTAATGTAATTGATGTGAAGTCATTAGATTCTATATACAAGTAGTCTAGTCTAGTTGTGTAGATGCTTAATGTGCAAACTTTTGTTTACTTACACTTGAATAAAGGATTAAACAAGAATATAATTTATTGGCAAGTTTAATTTAACTTGAAGCTTCAGTTTAGCTTTAAGAACAGTTGTGATTTGCTGCATTTTTTAGTTCATCTTTTGTTTCAGTCTGAAAAGTGAGAGATGGTTGCTTCTCTGGGAACAAATGGTTGTCTTTGTACAGAAACCAATGGTAAGTATAGAAAGATGGACAGGTGAAACTGCAGACAATTGCTTGAACCACAGATTTCCAGAACTGGTTTTATATTGAATTTGTTCCTTGAAATGAAAAAAAAAAAAAAAATTGGAAAGAAAGAACTAAAAGCAATACACAGTTACCAATAATTAAGATGAGCTGAAGAGTGATGACAAAGTAATCTTTCCTCACCTAAATAGGTGATGGATGTATTTCCACCATCTACTGTGAGACTAGTGTACTGGAGGTTGTTTGAACAAGTGCGATGTTTAGTCTCTAGATAATTTTATGTTATCTCCCTTTATTCACCTACCATGGTACTAACTTGCTAGTTTATAATTTGTGGATAAGATAGTAAAAATTTTTTTTTATTTTACTTGTCCTATGAACTGTTAAAACACTGAAAAGGATATCTTATTTGTTTCTTTTGTCACTTAATGAGACAGTTGAGAAGGATGCATTTTCAGGGAAGTTCAGAAGGGGAAACTAAGACTATACCAAATTATCCAGAATCCAATAAGCTAAGAAAGAGATCGAAACAAAAATCCAAGTGAGATCATAGCACAAAAACTATTTACTGACGATAAAGTATGTGTATTGTGAACAAACTCTGCAAATCTCATACTATTGTTGAAACTGATTTCTTGGTCTGAATAGTAAGTGTCACTTGACTGAACGCTTTGCTTATCACAGTGATGAAAACAAAAAGGATGCTAGTTGATGGACTTGAGAAAAATAGAATAAGTTTGAAGTCCATCAACTGTCATCCTTTTTGTGTTGAAGCTGCACTTATTTCCATGGAACAGCAAAAATATGCTATTGGTACCCATGTACTGCTTCGAAACAGTTTTTATGCGACTCCCACCCACAAAATATTGATAACCTATAGTACATTAGTACTGTGAGTGGGCAGTTTTTTTAATTTTGTTTTATATTTTTATTTATGTTTACATAATATGGAAATCTTGCACAAAGACAGGATTCTTGATTGTATAATAGAAAAACATCACTGATAATAGAATGATGTTAAAAATCGTATACATTTAGTAAAACAGTGATACTCTCCAGTAAAAGGGGGTTGGGGAATCTAACGATATTATGTATTGTTTTTGAGTTTGCCAATTATATCCATTATATAAAATAGTTAAAAATGGCAGTCATCATCATTTAGTAGTAATGTTGTTCACTGAAGGTGATCTTTCATTAAATGAAAGTGAGCCTCCATAGCTCATTTGGTATAGACGAAGCTCTTTGGTTGGAAAGACCTGGGGTTCGATTCCTGTCCATGACACAAGGAACCTTTAACTGGTCTTGTTTGACTAAAGGTGAGTCAGCCAGTCTCATACACAGGTAGAGGGTTTTTCATCCAAAAACTCAGTTTTTTTTTGTCCCTCACAACAGACAAACCAGCCTGTGAACACACATGGATCTACAGTCATAAAATACATACTTAATCCCTCGTTAGGAGGGCTCAATCAGTCCTAAGGGACGGTGGGGGAACCCCATATGAAATAAATTAAATGAAAGTTACTTAGCATATAATCAGATATGGGGATATGATTAAAATCATCTCCTGACTCCCATTTAAATGTAAAGAATTGTCCATTTGTCTTCTTTTAAAAAAATGAACAAAAAAATCTGATTAATATGTTTTGCACATAAGATATGTACCTGTCAAAAGCAAAACTGTAAGTGACTCTACCATCACTTCACAACAAAAAGTAAATAATATAGGTTTGAAATTACTTTTGATGTCTTTCAGTAATCATACCACTGCTGATGTGACTAATATGGTAAACAAAGCACAGCACAAAATAGAAATCAAATTTTCAAAGGGAAGGAGGAATTTAAAATTTAAATAACATTGCAAAGAAATTCTGTAATGTCCTAACTAAAATAGCATCAAAATTGTACTATACTTAAAATACCTTGAGTGTGAAAAGGCAGGAGGAGGAACAGTAATCTTCATTATCATCACGAACCATGGACTCGTTATCCATTACTGTCTGATGCCTCCTTCGCTATCGTCTCCACCTTTTTTTGGTCCAGTGCATAGTGTCACAGTTTCTGTAAACCCATTCCACACCAGTCCTTTATGTCGTCTATCCATTCTTTGTATGGTCTGCCTCTTCTGTTTACACCATCCATAATACCAAACATGAATGTCTTTAATGAATAACTAACTCTTATTTAGAAGTATTAGTCAAGTGTTAATAAACTATTTAATAACCAACTAGTTTTGCCAGCTATTGCTGTCTGCATCTTCAGGGTACAATGTCTTTATTTCCCAGTCCTCACTCATTCTGCAGATGTGTCCAAATAATTGCAGCTTCCATTGTATAATCTTCTGCATTAGATTTTCCTTTGGTTGTATCTTCTGATAGAGCTCTTCATTTGTGATTTTCTGTACCCATGCTATTCTTAGAATCTTCCTGTAACAAGTTCTTTCAAACTAAAATTATTTTTCTTGATTCCTTATTTATTACCGTTTCAGATTCATACAGTATAAGACTAAAGATGCACGTTTCCAGTACTCTTAGTTTCGTTTGCAGGCTGATTGCTTTACTTTTCCAGATGTTATCCATGTCCTTCAGATTTGTTCTTCCCATTGCAATCCTGATCTTTATTTGTTTTTTACAGTCCAAATCATATGTCATTTTACTTCCCAAATATGTGAATTGTTCTACATTTTCTATATGAATTCCATCCACTTGTATATTTTGTTTCATGTTCTTATCACCAAATACCATTGTCTTTGTTTTTTCCAAGTTCATAACAAGTCCAAATCTCTTCCCTTCTTCATTTAACAGTTTCGATGTTTTTTTGTAGCTCTCTTTTGTCTTCTTCAGTAATAACAATGTCATCTGCAAATCTCAGATTGTTAATTTTCATCCCATGTATTGATATTCCTTTTGCATCTTCCTTCATTTTATCCATTGTTCTTTCTAAATGTGCAATGAAAATGCTTGGTGATATTGGGTCCTCCCTGTCTAGTACCTCTGGTTGTCCTAAACCATTTCTCCAAATCGTCACCTTTTCTAACTGCTGCAGCTACATTCTTATATACATCTTTTAATATAGCCATTAGTTTTCTATCAATTCCATAGGATTCTAGCGTGCTAATGTCACTTTCTGATCGATACTGTCAAATGCCTTCTGAAAATCAACAAAGCAAAGAAAGCACTCCTAGCTTTCTTTGCTATTAACCACATTGTCAAAATCTGTTGAATTGTAATTTTTCTTCCCTAAATCCTGCTTGTTCGTCTGCAAGGTATGCTTCCAGTGTTCCGAGTCTTTCTGTCAATATCATCACCAACACCACCTTACCAAGGTGACTTGCCGAAGCAATTGTTCTATAATTTTTACATTCTAGCTTATTACTTTTCTTGTCTCTCTCGGATCTCCTCATGTCTGCGGACTCGTGACCTTCCTGATGATGCTTCGCCATTTCTTTTATATTGTCACTAATATGGATTTCACCCACTCCTCTGGCATTTTCCCTTCTTTACATACCTTTTCAACCTTTTTTACTATGCAAGCTACTTTTCTATAAAAAGTTATTCGGCGATCTGCTCTCTTGTATAGATCACGTTCCCCCAACCTGATATCTGATTACGCACAAATAAACAACTAAAAAAAATACACAACTAAAAACTTTATTTGTGTATTTAAAAATTTATTTATCACTTTTAATTATTTTAATACAAAAAATATATATATATATTGGAATAAAATATTTATTTCTCTATTTTGGAAAACCAAAGTTAGAAAAAACAACAGATTGATTACAAACTCACAAGTTACAGGAAATGCTGGTGATTAAAAAAAAAAAAAAGTTAATGTGAAATTTGGCATTGTTTGGACCTCACAATATTTTCATAGTCAAGTTGATATGAAGAAGTGGCCAATCGCAGACAATCATCCAAACGATCATTTGTAATTTGGTTTCTTAATTGATTTTTTATGACGGTCATATTTGAAAAAGCAGATTCTGACAAGTATGTCGATCCGAAACAGAACAGAATTTTTTGCGCAATATCAGTTAATATTGGGAAATTTTCATGCGCATATTTCCAAATGACTTCATTGTTTATTGATTTTAAATGTAAACTATTCTGAATGTTTATTATCTCAAGTTCTACTTCAGCTTGGTTTATATCAAACAGCCCACTAATTTTATTTGAAATTTCTGTGATGTTCAAGTTTTCTTGAAATGGATTATTGATAAAAGACACAATGATTTCAGTTTTATTAAAATCTTTAAATCTTGAATTTATTTCTTCCTCAACTAATTCTATTTCATGAATAAATTCTTTTAAATCATAGCGAAGCATTTCTTGATTTTGTTCAAAAAATTTTAATAAATATGGGAGATGTCTAAATCTGCAGCAATTTATATTTTTCTTTAATAAAAGTAAGTATTGTTGGAAACTTTTTATTGAACTTAACGTCAAGTAAATTTTTATCTCTATCTTGTAACTCTAAATTTAAATTGTTTAATTTCATACAGAAATCTACTAAAAATGATAAGTGTAACAACCATCTTTTATCACTCAATTGTGAATAAATGTCTCCTTTTTCATCAAGAAAATTTTTATATCATTAATTAATACAAGAAATCTTTCTAAAAATTGACTTCTGCTGAGCCAACGAACATTATTGTACAACAGAAGTTTCCTATCATCATCTGCCTATAATTTAAATAACCGTTGTAGGACTATTCCTCGAACAGAATTTACAATTTAAATGTAATATCCAAAACATCTTTTGTGTTTAATCTTTTACTACATAGTACTCGTTGGTGAATAATACAGTGGTATGTTAAAAAATCTGGATATTTGTCATCATTTTTACATAATGAAATGAAGCCTGATTTATTACCTATCATTGCAGGAGCACCATTAGTTTAAAATAGACACGTTTAAAAAGCGGAAGTTTGTGTTGTTTCACAAATTCATCAAATGCCGAAAAAATGTCTTCTCCCCTAGTCCTTCCCAATAATGGTATAATTTTCAAAAGTTCTTCTTTACTTGAATAATCTTGAAATACCATTCGAATAAATACCATTAACTGAGCAATATCAGTAAAGTTGTTTGATTCATCAAATTGTAATGAAAACGCAACACACTGGTGAATGTCTGACATTAACCTGGCCTGGAAACTTTTCTCCGGCAATTGGAACTTTTCCTTTCGGCAATTTGAAGCCTTGTCTGCAGCCTAGAAGTAGTCTCTCTCTTTAGCGAAGTCTCGAACCGAGAAGCTCCTTTCTGGAAGCGGGAAACTCCTCTCTCAGGCAACGTGGATCCAGGCAGTCTCTCTGACAGCAATTCTGGAACCAGGATCCCTTCTGCTTGCTTCAGTCCCTTTTTATTAGGCCTCCTTCAAGACCTCGCATGAAGTTTGGCAACCTCCAAAGAATCGGTATGAGTCGTTCATCTTAAGTTTCAAGTTCGGCATGCCTTTTGTTCTCCTCTGCTTTCTTTTGATTGTAAGTTGCTGGCCAACAGAAAGTTGTATGAACTCTTTCTGACTGACTTCGGAAATGTTTACACTTAGAGCCTGCAAGCCTTTCTCATACATACAAGTTTCAATAACAATCTTTCTAATGCTGCCATGTACAGCTTCAGCGACAAAAACATTGCCTTTGTTGTTTTTAACACTCTAACATATTCTTATTAAAGCAGTATATACAGTTAGCTTCAAAAGAGTTATTTACAAAAACATAAAATACAAACTATACCGAGACAAACAAAGTTTATTTTTTTACAATATTCACGTGGGACTTAACCTAAGTAAAAAATCGATGTAATGTGCTTTGGAATATTTAATATTTAAGCTACAATCAAGTTTTTACACTTTGCTTATAATCGTATTCACTCAGCTCGCTGTTTGACTTCTACTGATCCAAATTAATTCATTTACCCAGACTTATAAGAAAATTACTGATTTGACGATTTTAACAAAAAATAAATAAACAACAGCAATACACTTAAAGCGAATTAAAAATAATGATAAATAAAATATTATGTTTCCAGTTTTAATTAAATTTGTAAGTAAGGAGGAATACACAAGAGATCGACCAAAAATCGCTCCGCGATTGACGGGTTGAACACCCCCTGACATAGATGATGCATTTCTGTAACCATACTTTTGCCACCATATTTATTAATTTTTCCAGTGATGCTATCATTACCAGGACTCTTGTTGTGTTTTAGCCATCCTATTGCTTCTTTTTCTACCTCTCCGCTTAATGTCCATATCATACTCATCGCCTGGTGGTGATATCTGCTTCAATTCTTCAATCAGTTTCCCATCGCTATCTAAATCTAGTTTTACTTCATACAGTATCTTGTCCACCGCTATACAATTTTTATCTTTATTCATCAATACTTTGCCTTTTTCATCTTTAATTGTGGTCTGTTTTGGTTGCCACCTTCTATTAATGGTTCTAATCATTTTGTACATCTCCCTAGTTTTATGTTTTCTATAGTGCTGTTCTATATTAGGCACTGGACTTCTAACCATTTCATATTATCCATTCTGATTGCTTTTTTTTACCTCATTACACTTTTTTCTATATTGCTCCTCTATTTGTTCTGCTGTATCCCTTCTGATCTTCAACATTCTCTTCTTCTGTACTAACTTCAGTGTTTCTTTTCTAATCCACTTCTTGATCTTCTCTTCTTTTGTTACTGTTTCTTCAACTGCATCTTCTATCGCCTTCATTACTCCTTTCACTCTTAAATTCGAATTTTTTTTTCTTTGTCCACACTTAAGTTTCTTTTCTAACACTGTTCTGTACCTTCTTCCTATTTCTGCTTCACTTATTCTTGCTGTATCTCTTCATTTATATTTTCTTTTTAATTTCAACTTGATGTGTGCAATCACTAAACTATGATCCAAATCTCGCCCCTTGAAAAGTTCAACACTGCTGTTATCCATCTTCTTTTAATCGTAATCACATCGATCATGTTTTTGGTTTTCCCATCATTTGATCGTCATGTCCATTTTCTACGCTCCGTTTGCTGGAATTTTTGTGTTTCAGATCATCTTGTGGTCCACAGCAAATTTTAACATTTTTTTGCCTCGTTCATTTCTTTCTCCAAAACCAGATTTTCCCATGACGCTTTCCCAACCATTATTATCTATTCCGACTTTGGCATTCCAGTCTCCTTCGATAATTAGTACATCTTGCTTTGGTATTGTTTCTATTGTCTCTGTCATCTCTTTGTAAAATAAGTCAATATTCTCATCTGTGCTGTCAGATTTGGATGCATATATCTGGACTATTGATATATTAAATGGTTTTGCTTGAAATCTTGCTACTATGATTCTTTCATTGATTGGTTTGTTGCTTAACAGTGCCTTTCTAGCTTTTTTTTTTTTTGTTAAGAAGGAAACCAATTTTTTGCTTGGTGTCATGCCCTGACCATATGATTTTGCATCCATTTATCTCTCCTGATGATGTCCATCGCATCTCTGCCAGTCCTAGTATATCACACCGATATCTCTTCATTTCCTCGCAGAGTAATTCTAGTTTTTCTGACATCCAAAGTGTCCTTACATTCCATGTTCCTACTAATAATAGTTCTGTTAGTTTGAGTTTCTGTTTCCTTTTGGTATTCCACTTTTCAATCCAACCTGATCACTCGATTGGTATCGCAGAACTTGTTCATCTAGGCAACGTCTGAGTCGGCATGTTTTAGCTGTTGATTGTATAGGTATCAGATAACGATCGAGTTTTTTCTTTACGGTCAGAGCATGGACACTCATCTGACCAACTCTCTTCCTTTATCCAGGCTTGGGACTGGTATGAGACCCCTAAGGATCCCATGAAGGAGTAATCTTCAGTTGTTATTATATTGTTTTGCATGTAAAGAAACATTCTCTCTGTCTTTCATTACTTGACATATTATTGGTTATCATGCTAGTAAAAGATAAAATGAAAGCTATAAAGAAGAGAAAAGGAATGGGGAAGGGGATAGAATGCTATGCAAGTAAGCAAGCAAAGATATAGGTTTACAACCATTCTCAGTACGAGTCAGTAATAGTAAAAAAAAAAAAAAAAAAAAAAAAAAAAAGACTAGATGAAGTAAACCATGCATTAACTTATATGATTTAAAGCTTATTCAATCAGGAAAGCAATCAAGTTGCATAGAAATGTATGAAAATATATCGGGCATGTTTTTAGTCAAAGTTTTCTTAATCACATAAATCGTGGTGAGGGGTTCACTCAACCAGCAACAATAATAATCATATTGAATCTTAAAATATTTAACAGTTCCAGAATGCATTTTGATAATATATTCTACTCACCCATAATTCTTGTAATAAAAAAATATGCTTTTCATGGCATTCTTCATCACACCTTTACAATACAACTTCCAGGGATGGTCTCTGGTTCCCTTTCTCATGTGCCTTTTCTACTCCTTATGATTCCCCTCTGTATTAATCTGATTACTAATAAATCCCTCCACCAACTTAAATGTCTTCATCATATCAACTGTTTTCTGTCTATCGAAGCCTTGCAGTTTACATTCCTTCATCTTCTCTCTTACTCCATAGCTAACATTTCAGAGTCCTGATTTTGCCTTGGTCACTCATCTCTGCACCTTTTTTTTTTTTTTTTTTCTTTTTCTACATCACATTGAAAACTAGGCAACCAAATCTGAACAGAGTCCAAGTGTACTCTGACAGATGCTTTATACGGTGACACAACCATGTCCTTATCCCTATTTTTCATTGTGCTCCTTATCACAGAAGTACAATATGCAGTTTTTGGAACACTTCAGATGTGCTCTCTCCCAGATCTTGAATTTCATCCACTAACTGAAACACTCATCTATTAATACGGTACACAGCCTTACATCTCTGCTCCAAAATGCAACACCTTGCACTTATAAAAGATTCAGTTCCAATCATTTGTTCAAGCTAAGTCTTTTCAAATCTTTCTGAAGGGAATTAACATCAACAGCGCTCTTTATAATTCTCCCCAACTTTACATCATCATCATCAGCAAACAACTTAGATTCTCAGTTAATCCACATGAAATATCATTAACAAATAAGTTAAACAGCAACAGGACAGGAACAGATCTGTATAGTACACCACTGAGCCTTCGTAGCTCGGTCGGTATAGACAAAGCCTTTTGGTCGGAAAGATCTGGGTTCGATTCTTATCCATGATGTGAGGAACCTTTATCTGGTCTCTTTCAACTAAAGGTGAGTTAGTTAGTCTATGGAGGGTTTTTTTCACCTGAAAACTCAATTTTTCATCCCTCAGAGCAGGCAAACCAGCCCGTGACCACACACACACAGATCTACAGTCATAAAATACATACTTCATCCCAAATTAGGAGGGCTCTAAGGGACGGTGGAGGAAAGGTGGGAACCCCACATAAATAAATAAAGCACACCATTGGTTACCTTCCTTTTTTTGAGATGTGCTCCATCATACACAACTCACTGGTATCAATCAGAGAAGTAATCTCCAATTCATCTAACCAATCTATTTTCAGTTTCCATCCTCTTCAGTTTTACAGATGCTTTTGTAACATCCAAGAATAATATTGTATATAAATATCCCTTATCCTCACCTTATCATAAAATGCAAGTAGATAGCTAAAATAAGATTTACCCTTTACAGATTCATGCTAACCATTATAAAGAATCCTACATCTATCAACCTAATCCTCTATTCTGTTCCTGATGAGCTCTTCCCAATGCCGTGACTATAACTGCAGGTGTACAGACTGGTCCATAATTGGAAATTTGTGTTGTGGGTTATGGTATTGTTTTGTTGTCTTTCAACTTAGGAATCTTTTCCACTGCAAGACTTCGTTAAATAAGCAGATCAAGATCACAGCTAACTAAATGTTTTGCACATTCTTTAAAAATATATGGTGATATTAAGAATTATAGACACGTTAACACAAGAATATTTTAATCTTTGCCAAATATTTCAGTCCGAAACTAACAGACTATCCTTAGTGGCTTGATAGGAACAGTTTTTTACAAGTTGGAATATAAATAATTAATCATTCAAAAGAACAAGCCACATGATCTTACATTGCTAAGCATTAAAGAGAGGTAAATTTTACCAGAGTGATTAATAAATTATAGGTATTAATTCACAATTTCATATAACAATCTTAATTTATAAATTCAATTAAAGATAACAAGTAAGAATTAAAGGTCTCAATTAAAAAAAAATTTAGTGTGTTATTCAGATTAAACTTTCCCATATTTTTGACAAGGATATACAGTCATTTCGATTCAAGTTAAGGCGTTGAAGTAAGGCCTCAGCACTCTCTTTGAATAGGCGTTCGAATTTATAGTGACATCTGTGTAGAAGGAGAGTCTTGGACCAGAGAATGTTTTGGATTGTCTCTATCCTGTGCTACGCCAATCCAGACTTATCGGATTTGTTGTGAAGAATGTATGATTGATGTTTTTTCTATAGAGCATCCGGTTTGTTCAAAGTACGACAGATTGCAGTTACAAGGAACTTGATATACACCAGGCAGAGACATAGTTGAGTGTTTATCTTTAGAAGAGGGGGAAATAGGCGTATATTTTGTTAATAGGGATATAAGTGGCTGTTAAATCATATTTCTTCAGAATTCTTGAAATTGGTTCTGAAATCCCGGAAATATATGGAATTGGAACTCGACGTATTGATTCTTTGTTGTTCTGGTTTGGATTGTAGGAATTGAATAAGATGTTATGTAGTTTTTTCGGAGAAGCTATTTAATGGACAAACTGGACGCTCTATAGAAAAAAGAATACAAGAACATCAATCATACATTCTTCACAATAAATCTGATAAGTCTGGATTGGCGCAGCACGGGATAGAGACAAGCCACAACATTCTCTGGTCCTTCTACATAGATGTCGCTATAAATTCAAACACCTATTCAAAGATAGTGCTGAGGCCTTACTTCAACGCCCTAACTTGAATCGAAATGACTGTATATCCTTGTCAAAAATATGGGAAAGTTTAATCCGGATAACATACCAAATTTTTTTTTTTTTAATTGAGACCTTTAATTCTTACATTAGTCTAATGTTGTTATCTTTAATTGAATTTATAAATTAAGATTGTTATATGAAATTGTGAATTAATACCTATAATTTATTCATTGCTCTGATGAAATTTACCTCTCTTTAATGCTTAGCAATGTAACATCATGCGGCTCGTTCTACTTTTGAATGATCAATTGTTTGTATTCCACCTTGTAAAAACTCTTCCTATCAAGCCACTGAGGATAGTCTGTTAGTTTCAGACTGAAATGTTTGGCAAACATTAAAATATTCTTGTGTTAACGTGTTTATAATTCTTAATTTAATGTCATAAGTGTCTTCTCAAGAATAGTATATGGTGATACTATTCTTGAGAAGTATATGGTGATCCAACCTTGTCTACAGCTGATACACCTCTGATTCTTCTGCCTTTCTTCTAAAATTTGCCTCCCTTCTATACATGTTGCACAGCATCATTAATGCCAGTATTATATACAACGATGAAGTTCACATTAAATAACTCCACTACCCTTGTCGTGGTCCCTTTTGCTACCATAACTATCCACTAGTGTCACTATAATTGTTCTTCCTCTTGCTTGCCATACAGCAAAAGAATTCCCTTGAGTTATTTTTGCCTGACTAGCCAGCCTTCTTGCACTGCACTTTTCTTTCTTAACTGGGCTTGTGACCCTTTCTAGTGTGTGCTTCATATTCCTTGCATATTTGATAATCACTCCAGAACATCTTTTCCCACACCGCTTGCCTGATTTCACTGTTCATCATCCCATTTCAGTTCTACTCTGTTTATTTGCATAACTCTTGTATACAGTTGTACATTAAATGATATACAGTCATTCCTCGACTTATGTCTGCTCGAAGATACTTCCATGATCCATTAAGGGAATAAATAACATTTTTGATTATACTTTCAAACAGACGCAAGCGAGCATCAAGTAAAAAGGTTTCTATTTAGCAACAATGCATCATGTCCAGTGGCAACAGAACAGTCAGCGCGCAATCTCCCTTGGCAGTCGGCAATCAGCATGTGTCTTCAACAGTTCCTGAGTTCATTTTGTGTTTGAGAAATAAGTTATTTGTGTATTTATCATTAAATATTTCACGATATTTTGTGCAACATGGCCCCTACACGCTCAATCAAAAATCCTAGTGATGAATCACAGAAAAAAAGAGGCGAGCAATTGATCTTGAAACAAAATTGCAAGTTATAAAGCAACTTAAAGCTGGTAAGCCCATCACTGTGATCGCACGATTTCAGATGGCCTCATTCTACAGCGATGACCATTGAAAAATAAGGATAAAATCATAGAGGCTGTGAAAGGATCTGCTTCCATTAAATCGATGATAGTGATGCAACAATGACAAGGTCCTATTGGTGATAAGGAAAAGTTACTTGCATCATGGATAGAGGACCTGAACCAAAAGTGCATGCCCCTTAGCACTAGGACCATAACCACTAAGGCAATAAGTCTCTTCAACATGTTGAAGGAGAAAGCAGGACCTGATTCTGACTATGAATTCAGTGTTTCTTCTGGTTGGTTCATGAGATTTAAGCAGCATTTTGCATTGCATAATGTGAAAATGTAGGGTGAATCTGCAAGTGCTGATGAGAAGGCTGCCAAGGAATTTGTAGAGAAATTGAGTAAAATTATTATGGAGGAAAATTATTTGTCACAGCAACTATTTAATATGGATGAGACCACCTTGTTTTGGAAAAAAATGCCTGTGTGGACATTCATCCACAAACAGCTAAAATATATGCTTGGTTTCAAAGCTCTTAAAGACTGTATTACAATTCTGGTGTGTGGGGGGGGGGGTAATGTGGTTGGATATAAACTGAAATCATTTGTGATATGGCAGAATGAGAATCCACGAGCCTTTAAACACATTAGAAAGCATACTCTTCCGGTTCATTATCAGAGCAATAAGAAGTCGTGGATGACTCAAAAATTGTTGTGAGGATGCTTTAATGAACTGTTATGCAAGTGAAATGGAAAGCTATTGTGTGAAAGAAAATGTAGAATTTAAAATTTTATTAATCCTGGGTAATGCTCCAGATCATCCACCTTATATCGGTGATCAAGGTCATGTTTCTCCCTCCAAACACTACTTTATTGATCCAACTGATTGATCAGGGAGTTCTTTCTTAGTATTTCTCAGTATTTAAGGCTTATTATCTACAGAGAACTTTTTCACAAGCCATTTCTGTCACTGAAGGAAATGCATTCAATATTTATCATGCTATTAAAAATATTGCTGTAGCTTGGAATGAAGTGACCTCGATGTATGAGTGGCATATGGAAAAGACATTAAAAAAGGTTTGTGCATGATTTTGGAAGTTTTGAAAAAAATGAAGATCTTTGTAAATTCAGTGAAATTCTGAAGAAATTTTGCTAGGCTCACTATTCTGAAGAAATAGTGGGCCTAGCAAGCAATATGAATCTCGAAGTGAATGATGACTACATGGTCAACTCTTCAGGGGTACTTTCTATGAGTTTAGCTAACGAAGAATTAGTCAAACTGGAGGAACAACGTTTAGCAGAAAAGGAAGAGGGAAAAGAAAAACAAGAAGAGGTAGTTAAACAATTCACAGTGAAGGGTCTTGCAGAAATGTTCTCTGCAGTTAGTGATGTTCTTAAAATGGCTGAAGAAATGGCCACCAATGTTGAACACTACTTATTAGTAGAAAGGAAAGTACATGATGCGTTTGTTTGCTATAAACAAATTTATGGTGAAAAGAAGAGGAATAAGCAAAGCACATTGAACATTTTCATCAAAAAAAAACAAACAAGGTTACACCAGAAGAGCCACAGCCTTGTCCTTCACATAGGGAAGGTAATGAAGATGAGATTGTGGAGGAAGATTTGGGTGATTATTCTCCTCTTTTATAGTGGCAATAACACATAGTACAGTTTTATAAGGTTTAAAAATTAAAATTATAGTATACTTATTATGGTTAAGTCCCTAACCCCTATAACTCTGTTGATTTTATGTATCAACTTACATCCTGCTGGATAGAACAGAACCTGACATAAATCGAGGAATAACTGTATTACTTATGTCATGTTGCATTAAAGTTAAAACTAAGTCCACTGGCATGCATCAAATAAGGTTAAAGAAACTAGAGTAAATGAAAATCCATAAACTTTAAAGTAAAAAATTATTGTATGCCCAAAAAATATAGTAATTAATATCTGTATTGGCCAGCAAATTTTCTTATTTGAATTATAAGAAAACTGGAATTAAAAGCCAGATTTTTTGTATAACAGTCATTTCTGCATATCAGTATTCTGTTGTATTTGCTCTTTTCTCTAGTACAGTATTTGCTAATGTGTACTGAATTGTATTCAACCTTTCATGCAGTGTATAAAATTGTGTAATGAGAAAAAAAATAGCAAAATTAAAATAATTACATTATTATTATTATTATTTAACATGCCTTCATAAAGTCCAAAAACTCATCAAATAAGACAAATCACTCTGCACCACAATCCATCCAACTCTATTGTAGTCTATTCTAAAAATACACAGTATAAACCTGATGTAACATGTATTGCCTATAACAAGAAGTCTGTTTTTGCTTCTGCTTCACAATTGATTAGCAGAAGTACCCTCAGTGCATCACTCCAAATAAAACAGTAATCTAAGATTTAGAATTTACCAAGTTAGAAGCCAAAAAGCTGTTAAGTAGCATATTTTTTGAATGATGAGGAAGCCATGATGTATTCCTATTAGAAAGCCATACGAAAATAAGTGCCTCCATAACACAGAAGATTATACCCTTCAGTTGGAAAAGACTGAGCTTGATTCTCATCTTGAAAAGAGGAATCTTTATATAGGTATTTTCAATTGAAGATGATTTAGCCAATCTCGTATGGGTTTTTCATCTTGCATACAGGCACGTCATCCAGGCGAATATGCATATAGACAAAAATACTTTTGGTGGTTAGCAGTGATGGCATTGTGTGTAGTTGATGGTGGTGGTGTTTCATGCAATTACTGGATTACATAGTGGAGATGGCAAGTTGTGTGTAGTAGAGTAGAATATCCTCCCTTGGAGGTATCACATAATATCTTGGGCTAATAAGTATCAGCCCAAGAAGTATCTGATCCTGTTTGGTAATGCATAAGAATGTCCCAGTATTGTTCTTTCGTGTATCTTCAATCCTATCTTTACTGATGACTACACTGATTTCTTCTGCTCATTTGACAAACTTGCAATTATGCTAAATTTCAGATTTTCAACTTCATCACCAAAACACAGTCTTACATTTATTTTTTCATAATAAGATCTCAATTTAACTCCTTTTACTTACCTACTGGTGGCAAGTCTTGTCATCTTGATAGGGTTGAAGGTGTGAGAAACTTGATTATATATATGTAAGGAAGATAGGTAAGAGCACAGTCCACATGGGGCACTCCTACTCAATGGAGTAATCTTAAGAGAGGAATCAATCCACCATAACAGAGTTAATAAAAACCCCAAGAAAAAACTGGCTACACAGTTCCTGAGAACATAAAGCAAGCAGACACTAGGACTGTAGTTTGCTGAACAGGCTTCTATGATAGATCTAATAAAATAAATACTATAAGTGCAAAAGGTACAGGAGTCTCTCCAAAGTTTACATATTCTGTGTTCATTTTGGCATGGACAGCAGTAACTGAATTCATACTAATAGTTACTTATTACTTGGACTTCCAGATGGTAAAGGAAGTGACTGTTAATGACCTTGAAGTGAGGGCAGTGATAGTTTGATGACAGACTGTTATCCGTCTATTTTGGAATGGGCTGAATACATGCTTACTTCCATGTGCGAGATTTCAGCTAAGCAGGCTTCAGCAGATGATTTTGCGAAAACATCACAGCATCCATTTGAATTGGGTTTGAATAGCTTGAATTTTGTAGAATATGAGAAACCTCAATAAGGGCTTTTCAGCTTAAGATACGATTGCTCTTCTGAAACGGGAAGAGGGGGCGGGGGGTGTTTAGGCATTTCTTAGTGGAAACTTCACTTTTTTATCCTGCAGTAAAAGGCAAATTGATCAGAAGAATATGCAATTAAGAGATAGTTTACTGCCTCCCTTGTATTTTTAATTGCTTCAGTCACATTTCAAATCAAGGAAATATTAGTTCTGAAGCACAATTTGGAGAGGGGATGGCATCAGGACTAGAAGACTTGATATCTAGTTTATTTAAGGCCATATGAGAAAGTGAAGTACAGTGCACTTTCCAGTATAGTAGGAAATGATTTACCTTACATTAAATAGCGTGGAGAAAATGATAAGGTGACCAATCGTTCTCAAAACAAGACTCATGTCCTAGCCAACTTGTTGCTTTTCAAATGAAAATGAGTTAGCAGACATCATATGGAAAAGTTTTTTTTTTTATTTGTCCTGCAAACCAGCTGAAGAACACAGTTAACACATACATACTTCATAGCCTTCAAACCAGTTTAGTCAGCCCTGCAGGTTTTGTGGAGAGAGATTGATTCCAAGAAGTTAGTGTTTATCTTTAGGTGTTATTTTGGTACCTAGATGGGGATATTACTGTGTGTACAGCTGCAATCATTATAATGGCACAGTGTGACTTGTGCCAATTAATCAACCAACTTAGATGGGAGAGTGAGCGATGGAAGCACAAATGAGTGATGTTGCATTCAGTAGTCTTTGCAAGAGACCACATTCCATTTGTACAAGAAGAAAGATTTCTGCATTTAATCCTTTTAAAGTCAGATTTGTATTTGTTGCATGCTTCAGTGTAGGCCGAGATGGAAACTTCGGATCTGTGGCATCTTGTATTGCACGGTTTTTTTTCTTACGATGACTTGTGTAATGTGAATTTTGAATAGCATGGAGAAAATGATAAGGTGACCAATCGTTCTCGAAACAAGACTAGCCAATTTTTGTCCCTAATTTTTTTTATTTTGTTTCATATTTTCAGTATATCGTACTAGCGAATTAGTATTTGTACTAATTCGCCAGTACAATACTATATTAGTAGGTAAAACAAATATTTGCTTACATGTGAGAAACTGGAGCAAAATTTTAGTATATTAAAAAAAAAAAAAAGAAGTACTTCAGAACATATGCCACCTCCTCTTCACATACGTGGTTAAGTGGCATAAAAACTCGTCTCTTGTAAATTATATATACAAATGAAATACTTAAAAAATCGTTTTAAAATGATATTCCGAAATCGAAGGCGTTCCTTTCGGCAAGAATTATTTCCACAAATCGATTATTAAAAATGTTCGGATTAAGAGATAGAAACGCCTGGCCGTGGATCGCCTGTATTCGTTTCATTACATTATTAATTTATTGACACAGCTTTGTTTGTTTGTAAAAAAATTTAGTTAAAAAAATAGACAAAGCAAATGATGTTAAAATCTATGAAGATTGCACGTGGTTAAGCGCCAAGTAACAGTAGTAGTGAGGATGGTAAAATGTTACATTGTAAGCTTTCAACTTTTTACTCCCATAGTTATCCGTGATGAAAATAATACTTATGTAATTTTTTTATTTGAAGTATGACACATTAAATGAGTCCTCTTAAGTTTTCTACCTCAATACATGGAAAAGCGCGTGTATTATATAACTAGTGCGTCTTTTTATGTACACGCGTTATACAATCTTTTTATGCATATCTTAGCATTTATGCTGTGAGTGTATTTTGTTATTACTTGTACTAAAAGAAATTTTTACAAACGAGTAAATTTATCATATACTTTTAAAGCCAAATTAAGCTCTTAAACGAATTCATGCAAAAACTTCTATTAACACAAGTTAGTCTGCAGTCTCAAGCATTTCAAGAAATTACATTTCGCTATCCGCTTTCGCATGCGTATCACACTGTTTCATAATCGTTCCTGCAAGGGCTTCGATTCCCTCGATATACGCTGAACTATTATTGCTTCAGCTAGGCTTGTGCGCTGCGCGAAGAACTTATCGATTTATTCCGCCCTGTGACATTTAACTGCGAAGTGGCTAGGAAGCAAACACCTGGCCGTTAGTTATCGATTGCTTACTTCAGTATTTTCAGTTAGCTCAGTGTGTGTGTATCTATCCGTCTGCGTATGTGTGTTGGGTAAAGGGGGGGGGGGAATTACTCGTATACAAGCAATTGGACTTAGCTCTTGGTTGAATGCCAAACGAACAAAAATACTCTTCCGTAGACGGTGAATAGCCTGTTTCTCTACAGTAAAATCAGTCCAGCGCTGGCGCATTGCAAGTCAATGTAATATTCTGTTTAATACTAACCGTTGTTAGAAATTGAAACATTGCTTTTCAGTCCATTTTTTTTTAAATTTTTTTTTTTACACTGTGTCCAATTTTTAACAGTACACAGTTAAATGACTAACGGGAATAAAATCAACAGATAATGAAACAATGCCGATATATTGAACAGATGTTCATTGAATTGTCTGCAAAATTAGCGTGGTCATTTACGAAGTATTTTGTGTTTCCTGGTAACGAAAAATATGTTTATTACCTTACTGTAGCTGTTAGCGCACTTTTAGAATCTTTTGTATGTTATACTGTTCCATTTCTGTACTGAAGATTCCTTTGACATTTAGATGAAAATTTTACTATTAAAGATCAAGTTTTTGAAAGTGAGTTTTCCGTTTATTTTATTTTAATAGTATGCGAGTCTGTATTTTTCCACCTTGAAAACGGACTCCTTATTCAGGCATGTATAATGCCATGCATTATGGCAGAATTGCCACCTCGATCAGTTTCAACTTTTTCTCACCAGTGGGAGCTAGACTTGAGATACCGAATACTATCAACTTTACTGACATAAGGGGTGAAGCAAAAGCTTTTCATATTCCCTGCTATCTTGAGAGGAAACTGTGAGTGGAGAAAGTTTATGAGCTAATTGCTAGGAGATTAGTTCTCAGTGTTGAAATTTAGGATGGCTTTAGGTCTTTTATGTTTGAAATAATCCATTGTATCATAATCTGCAGCCAGTTGGATCAGTTTGTTAGGGTGCACAGATGCTTTTGAGAAGAATTCGATTGCTATAGTCTGCATGAAAGTGTAAATATAGGGGACATTTGTGTCCCGATGTAGCTGGACGGTTCGGATGAACCACGGGGTCCCCAGGATCATTATGAGACATTTATTCTGGATACATTGTAATTTGAGAATATTAGTATTTGAAGTATGACTCCAGGCCGGTGTAGCATAGATGGGTATTGGACGAACCATCAGTTTGTATATGAGAAGTTTGATTCTGGTGCTCAGCTTACTGTTTCTGTTAATTAGCGGATAGAGCTGGGCTATGGATTTTGATGTCTTTGCACAGCGAGTCTTGATATGGGAGCTGAAAGTCAGTTTTCTCTCTAATATTACACCAAGATATTTGATCTCATTTTTCCACAGAATTTTAGTGTCGAAAAGGAGAATATCTTCTTTAGGAAGCACTGATCTTCTAGAGAATAGGATGGCTATGCTCTTCAGCCGTCTGCAAATCAAACAATATTTGGAGAAATATTGTTCGATTAGCAGTAGGTTTTCTTGCAGTTTCTTGATGGCTAGGTGAGGCTTTAAAGATTTGGCCAATATCGCTGTATCATCAGCATATAGAGCTTTAATTAAAGATAATGGGTTGTGCAGTATATCATACAAGTATTTGGTGCTAGTAAGGATCCTTGTGGAGCTTCAGCCAAGATGCGTTTTTGTGTTGAGACTACCCCACACATCCTGACTTGCACGTGCCTATCGTAGAGGTATGCCTTTATAAGATGAATGATTCCGATTGGTACACCAGATGATATCAGTTTGTATAGCAAACCATAATGCCAAACCTTGTCAAATGCACTGGCTATGTCAAGGAAAACAGCCCCAGTGCATTGATGCCAGTTAAAACCTGTGATGATGTGTTCCACTAATCTGTGTATTTGTTGCGTGGTGCTATGCGATTGTTGGAAGCCAAACTGCTCCTTACGCAGGATATTTAGTCGGAGTACTGAATCTTGGAGTCTGGTAAGAATTACCTTCTCGGCAATTTTGCTGAGATTTGAGATGAGGCTAATTGGTCTGTAATTTTGAGGCAATCTGGGATCTTTTCCAGGTTAATGGATCAGTATTATGTCTGCAAGTTTCCAGTAGGAAGGGAAATGTTTGTAGTGAAGGATGGAGTTAATTATATTTGTCAGATGGACAACAGCTCTACGTGGTAGAAGCTTTATTACTTTGTTAGAGATACCATTGGATCCAGGAGCCTTTTTGTTCTTTATTATTATTATTCCGGGCAACTCCAAGGAGTCGACAGACACATCGAGGGAGGCCCTAACATCATGTCAAGAACAACTATTCGACATTCACACAGTATCTATCATACTTCACCTTGAACTCATTCATGGTCATAGCACCCACAACAGACTGGCAGCTTATTCCACTCATTCACCACTCTCCAAGTAAAAAACCTAGCTCTAATACCCCCTGCTAACCACATTCTTGCCCAGCTTCCATGTATAGCCCCTAGTCCTCCCACCACCAGTCCTATTCTCAAAAATATCTTCTGGATTAATCTTATAGAAACCCTTCAGTAATTTGAATGTCTCAATCATATCGCCCCTTTTCCGCCTATCGACCAATTTTTGTAACACACAAATCTTCAACCTGTTCTCATAAGGTTCATTCCACAGACCTGCTATCATCTTGGTCACTCGTCTCTGGATCCTCTCCACCTCCTCCCCATCACGAAGAAACCCTGGCGCCGATATCTGGGCACAGTAGTCTAGATGGGGTCTTATCAAGGCTCGATACAGAGGAACAATAACTTGTTTGTCTCTGCTTGTTAAAGTATTTTTCAGAAGCCAAGTGATTTGATGAGCTGATTTAGCCACTTTTGCAATATGCCCTCTGAATTTCAATTCCCTATCCACCAACACTCCCAAATCCCTGGCCTCGTCAATCTCCTGGAGTACGGTTCCACCAATGTGATATACTGCTGCTATTCTTTTCACCCCAAAATGCATAACCTTACACTTTGCCACATTAAATTGACATCCATTTTCCCTAGCCCAGTCCTCCAAACTATCCAAATCATCCTGTAAAATTTTGACATCCTGTGCACTCGCAATTGCTCTACCCAACTTTGCATCATCAGCAAACAAGTGAACAGTTCCTCTCAGATCCTTTCCTATATCATTGATGAACAAATTGAAAAGTAGTGGTCCAAGAACAGAGCCCTGCAGCACACCACTAGTCAAAAGCCATCTTTTGGACTCAACTCCTGAATAATCCACTTCATCAACCATGATCGAGAGAGAATGAGCAGATAGGGATGGATAAGAATATCCATCCCTATCTGCTCCAGTTTACTGATTAGAGTTCCATGTGGTATCCTGTAAAAGGCCTTGGCAAGGTCCAGTAGAATCACTGTAAACACGTTACCCTTATCCAGTTAGCCATCACTGTGTTATAGAACGTGAGCAAGTTACTTAGGCATAATCTACCCTTCACAAAACCATGCTGTCTCCCATACAGTATCCCATTTTCATCTATCCAATCCTGTATTTTTTTCTTGACTATTTTCTCCAAGACCTCGACAACAATTCCTGATATGCTGATTGCCCAGTAATTTTCAACAGCAGTCTTGGAACCTGCTTTATGCAGTGGAACTATTTTCCCTCTTTCCACCCCCTTGGGACTAACCCAGACCCGAGACTCAAATTAAACAAAATGGTCAAAGGCACCGACAATTCTTTAACTGCTTCTCTTATGACACGAGCTGGTATACCATCCAATCCCGCAGATGAATTGACATTGAGGTTTTGTAATAGACTACTCACCTCCACTTCATTAACCACAATTCCCGTATAATCTATTGGTTCATTCATTTCTACAATGTCACCACCTGGATGATATATTCTTGCAAAGTGCTCACTCAGTAACTCGACTATATCAACTGATTCAGTTACCTCCCTACCATCGGCATTCCTTAAAAGCATTCTGCCATGTACATTTTTTCTTTTACTTGCAACATATCGAAAAAACTGTTTAGGATTCTCTTTAGCCTGCATGGTCAATGTTCTTTCGTAATCCTTTTTTGCTTTTCTTACCACACTCGTTACCCTTCTGGCCTGCTCTTTATACCGTTCATGTGCGGCCTGCCAGTCACCTTTCTCCTTAAATTCCCTCCATAGTTGTTTCTTTTTTTGCAGATCAAGCTTAATGGTGTTATTCATCCATTTAACCCCTACTTGATTTATTATTTGGACTCTAGGTATACAGTCAGCCATTGCTTCATGCAAACACTTCTTAACTGCTTTCCATGCACTATCAACTTCTAGCCCTTGCAGTTGTACATGCCATGGCTCTGAACCAATCAAACTCCTAAGCTTGTCATACTTACTAGCCCGATAATTCCACATGTACCCTGTCTTAATTGTAAATTCCACACCTTTAGCCACCTTCCAAGTCAAGACCCTATGATCATTCTCACCAATTAGTGGCAATGTGGTCATATTTGTTACAGCCAAATCCTCAGATGCAATTATTAGGTCAGGCACTCTCTGACCCCTAGTATTTTCCATTACATGCTGTGGCAGATAGTTATCCCTTAATAACCGCATAAAATCTAATTCCTCCCGTGTGTCCTCTCCTCACTCCAATCAATGCGACCATAGTTGAAATCTCCCATAATAATTACCCTCCTTCCACTCATTTCTTCTATTTGCTTGTGCATACTATCTCCATCTTTTCCATCACCTGGTCTATAGCAGCGCCCAATTGTATATTTTGTTCTGCTAGCCACAATCTCACACCAAATGGCCTCAAATGTGCTCTTTTCTCTATCCTACAATTCAACTTCTATTCTCCTTGGCTGCAGCTCATCAGCTATCATCAACAATACTCCTTCCCCTCCCCTCCCCCCAATTTTATTCTCCCTGTCATTCCTGAACACACTATACCCATCGCATTCAATCCCACTAGTTATATCATCTTCCGTCAGCCATGTTTCACTAATGCCAATAACCTGTGGTTTGGAAGTGCCAACCATGGCCAAAAATTCTTCCTTCTTGTTCCTAATACTCCTAGCATTAGTGTACATGAATTTCAGATCCCCTTCCCTACATTGATGCCTTATACTAACTATCCCATTCTGATTTGTTGTCCTTATTCGCTTGGGCATATTATACTCATTCATACACTCAACTGCTTCCCTAAGGTCTGCATATCTACTTCCTCCCCCCCCCTTTAATAAATCTAGTTTCTCTGATTCTGCACATCCACTTCATTCAACAACACTTTTTCAAGTCTCCTTACACCGAATCCATTCAAATGCAAGCCATCCATCTTATATAGATCCTTTCTCCCATCGAACTCACTCCACGTCCACAAATTTCACACCACTCGTCA
The DNA here is from genome assembly GCF_054136105.1 of Typopeltis vanoorti. NCBI lineage: Eukaryota > Metazoa > Arthropoda > Arachnida > Uropygi > Thelyphonidae > Typopeltis > Typopeltis vanoorti. The sequence goes on from NC_143554.1 coordinate 36,777,846, forward strand.
TACATAACCCACGCATAAAGTCATTTGAACTTGAACTTCTTAATAATAGCATATATTTCAGCAGGTGAGGCGGGTGCAATTTGAGTGGAATATGTGAGAGCAGAATCGAGTGAATATCTGACATTACAGTGGATCTTGTATATATGGTTAAAATCGAGGTGATTGTATGCAGGTTTACATTGTTTTTCAAGATGATTTGCTATTGCTTAAGCTTTATCAGCATCAGTGTGGATGAGACCCGAATCTGTTTGGAGGGGGGTGGGTGGGGGGGGGGAAAGGGGTTTATTTCTGTTTTAATCTTTTGGATGAGATTCCATATGCAGTGGTTATCAGTGGAGATCAGTTTTTCTTCCCAGAGTTGAGTTCTGTGGGCTGCGAGGGCATCTCTCAGTGCAGAGTTGAACCTGTTCAAGATCCGTTTATCTTGCGGCGCCCTGGTACTGTGGTATCTTTTTCTTGCCTTATTTTTTTCTCTAATCAGATTCATAACATCTAGATACTGAATATCGTTTCAAGGGCAGAAATCATATTTCCTTATACAAACAACAGAATGGTATATCATGATATAGCCTTAATGATAGATTAAGTTTTTTTGGTTGTTTTTTATGTTGAGCCCATACACGAGAGGTTGATTGATCAACCTGTAGTACATTAGTACCGTATATGGATTGTTAGGTATGTTATACTATTCTCAATAAGAAATTGTTTTCATCCTTATTTTAACCAGACATAAGCAAACACATGAAATATCGCAACTTTTAATATTGAAAGCATTTAGCTTTACATCAGATTGCTTTTTTGTATCTCTTAATACAGGCAAATCAGCCAAGAAAGCACATGCAATTTTGCAGACAAAAATGTTATTGATGGTGTGGTTGGTAGTTGTGTAGTTCAAGGATTTAGTAGAGAAGACAGTGAGTTGTGTATAGTGTGGCTTCCAACAATGAGTCCTTTAAGGTGTACCTTAATATTTATACCAATAAAATTGGCTAAAGCTTTATCAAGTAAAATTGGTTGTGTGAGCCTTGTTGTGAATACACTTTAAAATTCCTTACAAAAGAGTTTGCATAACTGTATATTGTATACCTCAGTGACTGTGATTTGCTGATTAGGGCCTCATGCATATTTGTGAGAATAATACATTTGCCCTTCATTTGGAAAGGCCTGGATTCAGATCCTCACTAGGATACAAGAAACTTTTATAATAATATTTTCAATTGATGTAAACAGTCTCATGCTGAGGTTTTCTTTCTGGAAACTTCCGCTCAGAAAACAGTGAAAAACAACCAGAAAATATATGCATTTAACAGAAATATGCTGGCTTCATAGAATTAGTTGCTTGGATCATAATTCCAATTAAACCCAAGCCTCTCATGATCTAATAACATTAGTGAAGAGTTAATTGAGTAGAGTTACTATTAGTGAAGCATCAAGGCATTGGCTTTAATCTAAGTAGTATTGCAGATCACTGACTTCTCTTATTCAAGAATTATTAGAACCTGGATATGTCTTAAATTGAATATTATTGATTCTGCTATTTTTATTTGATGGACATATCCTGTAAAAGAGAGAGAGAGTTTAACTAATGCAGTTTAACTTTCAAAAGTGAATTTCACAGGCATTATCCTGAGTTGTGAGTAATTTTAAGCAAGTTTGGTGAACTTTCGTATTTGTTTATATTATCCAAATTAATTGCTTTGCTAGGCCTAATTATACCAATATTGATTATGGTAAGTTGAGTTTTAAAGTATTTGCATCTTTTGTGAAGATTACTTTGGAGGAAACAGTTAACTGAATTTAAAATAAATTTATTTGAAATTTAGTTTAATTTATTTGAAATGAACTAATCTGCAAAATATGTTAGCAATATTTGCACAATTATTTTTTAGTGAAACTAGTGGATGTAACATTACTGTGCGAGGGCTTTAGACTAAAAGCTCATAAGATAGTGTTGCCTGTATCAAGTCCGTTCATTTTTAGCTTATTTATTAAAAATCCTTATAAACATCCCATTGTAACTTGGATGATTAGTGGCATTCACTGGTCTGAAAGCAGTTGTAAGCTTTATGTACAATGGTGAAGTTAAAGTTTCACAGGGCCAGCTTTCTTCGCTTCTGAAAAAGCAGATAAGAGCCTAACAGTGAATGGTTTAACAAACACTGGAGTGTTTCTGATCTAGTACAGCAGGGGAATGATCAAGAGTTTTTGTATTTATCAAGTAGTATTTATTAACTAGTGTTGAACAACAACAACCAAGTAGAGCAGTATTGCCACGTATAAGGAAGAAAAAGAGAGGACTCTAAACGATATCTTTGTAACTTACATCATAATGTTGAGCCAGTTGTCAGATATTAGAGATCCAGTGTCATTATTTGAAGATATTAGTAGGGAAGTAAGGTCGAATGGTAGTGAATTTAAGGAGATGTTATCAGCACCAACTCACTCACAAACTTATGTTCCCCAATCAAGTGAGCATCATGCTATATCTTAGGAGTTTGCTCCATGTATACGGTGACTGCTGATAATATGTGACTACTGTGCAATAACCTGAAATTTAAGAGGGTGCAATCTGCAGTAACATAGTTCTGATATTCTGCAGGCTTATATCATGGTCCTGTGTTAGCTTCAGTCATCAGTCGCTTATCCTTTTCTACTGAGGCTGGATTATTAAACACTCAGTCATTCCTTGGAATACCAGATTTTAGTGATGATGCACAATCTATGGTTCCTTCTTTTGTACCATCCAAGGCATATGCAGTATGTAATATTACACAGGATATAAGCTTGGTGCCTTGTTATTTAATGGGGATTCTGCTGCATCACCTGTTTCTTGTTCTTCACATAGTGCTTATAGTTCTAAGATAAAAGATAATACACATGTATTGCTGCCTGTACCTCATTCTGGTGAGCATCAGTGCAATAAATAGCAACCTCAGTCACAGATGCCACTAAAGGACATCTGGAATGAGTTTGATGTTGGCACAAGAGAAGGAAGAATCATCAACATTTGATCGCAAATCAGTTGTCTGTTCTGCTTTCTAGGTTGAAGAGGAGCTGTGTACAGTTAACTTTTCAACAAGTACTGATTCTCTAACTTTTATTGAAGAGCTTGCCATTCTTTTCTGGCCCTAAAATGTCTTTCAGACATTTTAGGGCCAGAAAAGAATTGTGGTCTAAAGGGCATCTTACAGTTTTTGTATACTAATGCAAGAAGCATTTGAAATAAGAGGAAAGAATTTTTGGATATCCTGCAAGAGGAATTGGAAGTGCTCAATAAGGAGGTGCAGGTTATGAAGACTGAACTGAAAGCGATCAATAGAGAGATTAGAACCACAAGTTGAAGTTCAGAGGGCATATTGCCAAGGTGTCTACTTTAGCTGATGTAACTAGAACAGGATTAGGTGACAGAGAATTTGGTGAATGAGGAAGTAATGAAGAGAATGGAAATGATAAGAAGTCAAGAGAATGAAAGAAAAAGAAGTCGATGGGAAATGAGAGGAAGGGAGTAAGAAAAAGAGCGAAGAGGGAAAGTCACAAAACTGGGAGAGTGTGTAGAAAAGGAGGGAGTGAGAAATGCTTGTTTGGATGTGAATGAAGTTATGATTGGTATAATATATGGTGATTCAATGATTAACAGTATGGAGAGTACAATGCCTGAGGAGTGCTTGTCTGGTGGAACAATAGAGAGAGAGAGAGTGACTTTAATGATAAAGAGAGGGCACAATGTAGAATAGATGATGGTGGGTACAAATGACCTGAGAGGTATTAATTGGGTGGCAGAGGATTTAAGAAAAATGTTGGATATCATTAAGAAGAAAAGTGTCAAAAAGAAGATAGTGAGTGTGCTGCCTCCTTTTGATAATTATGAGTTAAGTAGAACAGCAATAATAATGAATAATATGATTGCAAGAATGTGTAGAAAAAGAAGTCTGGAATATATATTGATGTTCGGAGTGTTTGAAGGCAAAAGAGAGTTGTATGCAAGAGTTAGGTTGCATCTGAACATGGAGGATCCTAAGAATTTGAAGGGGGGTTTTCTGAGGAAGTTGAAGTATTTGGGCAGGAAAACTAGAATTGATAAGGTTGAGATAAAGAGGGAGAGGTTTATGTAGGGAATGTTTTGGTGATCCTTTATTGTTGAATAATTTGGAGAATATGGGGGGGAATCAGTATAGGGCTATTGAAGTGAATACTGAAACTAGTAGAATGTATATCAGGTGGTCTAAAGAACTAAAGGGCATCTATAGTTTTTGTATACTAATGCAAGAAGCATTTGAAATAAGAAGGAAGAATTTTTGGAATTAGTACAATCTTGCCAAAAGGCATTAGTGAAACTTGGCTGACCACAGAAGATGTGGTTATTGGAATTGAATGTGATGGGTACAGTATTTTCAGGGAGGATAGAGAAGATAGAACAGGGGAGGAGTACTGCTGATGATACTTGAAGAGCTGCAGCCAAAAAAAAAAAAAAGTCTGATATCAAGAATAGAGACATTTGAATAATAGTTCATTTGAGGCAATCTTGTGTGAAATAGTGGCCAGTGGAACCAAATATACAGTTGATTGCTGCTATAGGCCAGGAGGTGGGGGTACAAGGGGTGATGTAGAAGACATGCATCAGAAAATTAGTGCAATGAGTGTAAGTCAAGTAATTATTATCGGGGATTTCACCTATGGTGATATCGACTGGAAAGAGGAAAGATCAAGTGGCAAAAAGGAAATGAATTCATGCATCCTCTAAGAGATAATTACTCGAAACAGCTTATAACTGAAGAGGCTCGTGGTGGGCGAGCATTGGATCTGGTCATAGGTTCAAAAGATGTATGCATGAGTAAGGTGCCCACGTTACCTCCGATTGGTTCATGCAGTATTGACTTGAGAGGCTGCAAAATTTGTAGATTTCTCTCTTATGATTATTCCGTCTTTAACCAACTTTTCCAATACTTTTACCACCTGATATGACATAGGAAAATCACATTCTGTGATTAAAATGTTTTAATTATTGAAAATGTAAATTTAAATTGAGCAGATGTTAGAGATAATCTGAAAGTAGCAGTGCATATTTAATAAGTAATGAAGGTAGGCAGGAACTAAAAATGATCAGTGGGTTCAGACAGAAGGAATTGGTATATGAAAATAACTAGCAAAGCAAGCCAAGCAAAGTTATATATAATTTGTTGTGTTTGCAAAGATTACTATGCATCCCATCACATGTATATGCTTTGCAAAATAAAATTATTAAAGTGTTTAATTTTTCTTTTATTATGGAAGTATCTAGTATGTTTGGAGTTAGCAAGATGAAAAAATTCTGTCATTAATATGTATGTGTAGTGTTAACACATTGCTACATTCTAAATACTGTCTTTTATTTGAACATGTTGTCTTTGTTTTAGGAGTAACCCTTTATCTTTTCATATATTTTTCACCATGTGACTTAAAAATCCTATTTTATCTTCTTTAAATTTGCGTCTGCCCATATTGCGTATTTAGTAGTTATAAGTAGCGAATTCATATAAGGGGAAATACCCTTTAGCGCACATGTTCGTCAATTGTTTACCGTGTAAAGGGTTACTACAATTTTTATAATAATGGCCACATAGAGGGATTTTTGTGACATCGTTCAAAACGAAATTAGTGAATTAATTGATGGGGAAATAGATTTAAATTAGGAGGAGCTGGTACAATTAATAGATGACGTCGAACCAAATGGCGAGGAAAGTTCTGCTGAAGATTCTGATTGTGATGAATCCGTTAAAGAATTCAGTTTAAAGAATTCTTTAAACTGAATTCTTTAAAGATCCATAAAATAATTCTTTAAATTATTTTATGGATAACAATCCTTCAGTGGAGCGCTCCGGAAAATTCACAAGACAATTGGATATTTGTTTAACTCCATATTATGAACTTAATAAAAAATTGCAGCATAGTGGTAAGTAAGGTCTTTTTACTGACTTCTTGTAACTAAATCAGCCGAAGTATGCAGTTAGAATTATACAAATAACATCCAAGAGATTTCAAGTGATGACAACGTCCGGCCACTTGTAAATAAAGAGCATCTAAGAAATGTTTGTTTTGAAGACAGTGATTATGATTAAATTATGCACTTTATTTTATTTTGCCTAAAACATTTATGCATTATGGGCAATGAAGTTTACATACAATTTGTATTTTTATAAGTTTATACTACGTATTTTGTTTCATAGTTTATGTTTTCTTAACTTACATGAATTACCTGATTTAAATAAAAATATTTTTTGTGGATATGCCATTGTATATAATTTAAAAAAAAAACTATTTCGGAACATAACTACTTTTTCTATGTGATCCGAGTCTCGCATAACACGATTTGTATAACGCGGCATTTCTGTGGAACCTAACATCCGTGTTATACAAGGGTTACCTACATCTTGGGTACAAGTAAGTGGCTTTGGTACTGTGCATTAGCGTTTAATTCTATATCTTTTATAGGGTGGTTTTGTGAATTAATATTCAGATATTTCTTAGTGTATATATGGATTTTCTGTAATTAGCATAAGAAAAAAGCTGTTTAGGAGCCTAATTGATTTAACATATCTAGAAATGCTAAGCAGCCAGCTTGGTTGACTTGAGTGGTTAGTGTATCTGCTTTCCTGCCAACAGGCTATGGGCTTGAATCCCACCATGGGCATGGTGGGAGTTGTATGTGTGTGATGTTAAATCCAAATAATGGTGCGAGACTGCTATCCTGCTTATGGAAGCTCGAAGCTGCTTGAAAAATTCTATGTTTGGTCTCTAGACTAGGTAAAAAATAAATAAAAGAAAAAAAAAATACTAATTAAAATCAATAAAAAAAAATAGAAGAAAAATCTCTAACCTTCTCATGGTACAAATGTACTATAAGTTTAAAAAATAACCTTTTGCAGGTGGGAGCTACGTTAATAATAATAAATAAATGAGGCAATCTTTACTATTTCTTAATTGGGTTGCAGCAGATCACATGTTCATTACTGTTTATGTGGTGAGTTGGAGAAAACTGTTACCTTTTTAAAAATGTTAAAAAGGGAATGATTATTATTATTCATGACACCTCCAAGGAATCCGAAGACTCATTGCGGGAGGACACCCACTTTACAACTGTCACCACCACTACTACCAATCAACACCATCTACCGCCTACCACCACAACTAGTATTTTTTGTCTGTAAATTGCATCTGTTCTGAACCGCCAATTTGTCTGTATGTGGGATGAAAAACCCGAGTTTCCGGGAGAAAAAACCCTGCTACCTCTGTATGAGATTGGCTAACTTGCCTTCATTCTAGGAATTAGCATGTGATTTACAGAATATTACTAATTTAAATAAATTTAGCTGTAGTTTCTTACATGTTCAAACTTATGTTTTCATCCTTATTTTATCCAGGCAAATACAAGTTTGCATGGGATATCTTTGACTGATGCTGCTTGTGTGTGAAGAGTAGTAGATACAAAAGAGTAGCTTCCTACAAATTCTTTTTTTGCATTCCATGATGCACTGCACTCTCCTTTCTTGGCATTTATAATGAAATGCATTATGGTTAAATTCACTATCCACACTGGTTTTTTCCCTGTGGAAGTCTCATTCATTGGAGCTAGGAGCTACCCGAATGATAAAGCCTCTTTTATGTGGCACTCACCTGCATAAAGTTGTAAACCTACCATGTATGTAGGATAGAACTAAGGACAGATATATATGGAATGAAGGAGGATAAAAAAATTCATTTAATACGTTTGGAGCTCTGAACTGTATGTGTGTTGTCAGTGGCTGTTTGTTCATACATGATCAGAGAAAAATGGTAATGGTGAGTACAATAGAGCAGCATCCATGGAAAACCTTATAGACAAGACAGTGTAGCAACAGAGTATATGTAGGAAAACAACTGGAGGAGTCATTGAGATGATGGGGGGGGGCTCATTTATTAGCTCTTTTCTCAATACTATCAAGCATTCTCTTGGCCCTTTTAGGGCACTGCTCCTAAACTAGGCTGAGATCAGGTGGATTTGAGATTTATAAAATATCAGGAATTGCACAAAAAGAAGTATTGTTTAAAATGAAAGAGAATACTAAGCTTTTTAGAGATTTGAACAGAGAATACAGACATAATGTGCTTGTTTCAGGATAGGTTACATAAAAGTAAATCCAAGAAGAGAAAACTGATTCTGGTTGGTAAACAAAATATTGCCAGAATTGAGGAAGAGTGATGCATGGTCCTTCTTCTGGAAAAAATAGACAGGATTATGTTTTCCAAAATGGCATCAAAACTCATCAAGTTATCCTAATCTCTACTTGAGAATATCAAGGAAATGGTATTTAAGACAGATCTCGAAGTCTAAATCACCAGATCACTACAAGATTTGTAACTGAAGAAAAGGAATGGAGAGTACTGTAATTAATAAAGCTATCAATAGGATTTTATGTCAGAGGGAGAATATCATTAATGTATAGAAGGAAGAGTCAAAGCACAGCTCTTGGGATAGTTCTGCATTGATTGAAAAATCAGATGACCTGCCAATAACTCCAATGAATAACCAGAGAGGAAATTGGCAATCTATTCACAAATGGTAGGAGGACCATAAGATGGTTGGTAAGATGGCCAGAATGCCAAACAATCAAATGCCTTGGAAATGTCAACAGTGACCACTTGAGTTTTTCCAAACTTTTCCATTACTGATGATTTAAGATAAGGTTAGCTAGTGAATAATTTGTTGTTGTGGAGTGAGAATGGCAGAATCCATATTGATCACTAAATAATTGGTTTTTCAGGTAGCAAAGCAGTTGGCTCCTGATGATGTTGTCCTATTATTTTTGACAGTATTTAAGTCAGAGCAATAGAGTGATAGTTTAGTGGTTGACTTTTATGTGGATTTTTTGGAAACAGGCTGGATAATTGCCTCCAAGTTGTTGGATAGATATCATATGAGTATGACAGCATGTGGAAACCTATAATGCAAGCTTTTACAACTGGAGGGATATGATCAGGATGCTTGTTAGTATCAATGCTGTTAAGCATTTTTCTGATATCCTTTACACACACAAGAAGATGGAAGACCAGACACTAATAAATAAATGTGCAAATTACGACATTATTTCTTTCAATTAATTTGTTTTCATAAATCTCGAGGCACACCTGAAGACCTCTCGCGGCACACTGGTTGAAAATCGCTGTACTAGTGAGTAGTACTGGCTAGTATTACTCACTATCTTTCTTTGATTACTCTGATCTTTCATAATGAAAGATCAGAAAGACATACAATGGGTAATTTGTAGAATAACATTAGGAGATTTACCTTTGTTGTCTAAATAAGAGATGGAGTAGATTGATGTCAAAAGGTCTGTCCTATCTTTAGGAGTGTTTTTCAGTTGTATTATCAGGATATGGGAGAGGTTGAAACATGGAAGAGTAGAACTTGTGTTCCAGTCTTGACAAGGGACCAGAAGGCTCAGTCTTGTCATTTGAGCAGGAATGAAGTTTCAGGCATTTGACATTTACAAAGACTACTTTGGGTTTTTGTTGTTATGGACTGTTTTGAAAGTTGAGTGAGAGGCTGGATTTTTGACTTTAGCCAGTGCACATTATGCTGAATATTTGGCTTGGACTAGCATATTTATTGGGGGCCTGACTAATAATAATAATAATTAGACTTTTCTCATGCTGGCCTGGTAGTTGGGTATGTCCTTCTCTTCAACCTATTGGGGAACAAAGGGTTGAGGGTATTGAATGTTATGGGGAATAAAAGCATTCATCCCAGTGAGAATAATATTGGTTATTAGATCAGATCATGGAAACAAGGCATAGAAATCCCAAAGGTCATTGCAATTGTTATTTTTATAGTGTCATAGGATAGGAAGCTAATATTGACTGGGAGGAGGATAATAAGCAGCAAAGGAAACGTGCAACGTTATGGTTAGACTTGCCATGAGGATAGCTGGTTAAGTAAAGGTCCAAATTGTTGGGAGAATGATGAGAATTATACAAAATGTGGATTAGTGGAGAGTGTTGGTTGAAGAATGGAGAGACTCTGCTTGGGCAACCACGCCAGCATATACAAGTGGTAAAATGATACATCATCAGTGGCAATTCATCCATAAGGGCTGCATTGAATGCAGCTCCAGCATTGAGTATACTAGCCAGTACTACTCGCTAGTATAGCGATTTTCAACTGGTGTGCCTCGAGATTTATGAAAATAAATTAATTGAAAGAAATAATGTTGTAATTTGCGCATTTATTTATTAGTGTCTGGTCTTCCATCTTCTTGTGTGTGTAAATCAATCAAAATTATGCCTATTTTTTGTCAGATCATCAAAAAAATTAAAAGAATGTATTTTTAATGTGCTGCAGAATTTTAATAATTAGTCTAGGTGTGCCGTGTTATGAAAAAGGTTAAAAATCACTGTGCTAGTATACTCAACCCTGGAACTGCATTCAGTGCAGCCCTTATGGACAAGCTGCCATTGTACACCACCATATTCAATATTCTGTATTTTGATGATACAATACTCTGTAAAAGAATGAAAACAATATAATTTCTTGTTAAGCATAATATAATTTCTAACCCAGTGACAAAATTTACAGCCACCTTCTAATCTAGATAGTGAATAGGGTGATATCCTATTTTGCTACTTATGGCAATAAGGTTTCGTCGAGATAGCCCTTAGTATTTTTATGGGTCTAGTCCTCACTGATGAGATAACAAAGCCTGTCTGGATAGTAGCTCACCATAAAGCATGGCATTATACACATCTGAGAAGGGTGTGTGCATTGAATTAAGGGATACAAAAGAATAACTTAATGTGAAGTCAGCTTCTCTATATCCAAGTAGCCTAGTTGGGAAGATGTTCGATGTGCAAACTTGTGTTTGCTTATGCTTAGGTAAAATGAAAATATAATTTGCTGTACATGATCTCTCTCTCTCACACACGGTTCTCTGGAAAAAGACAAATCCTACATAACAGCAGTTTCCTCATAAGGAAACTATATATGCCTAGATCGGATAGGTTGTTTATACATATCTATTATAGACAGTAATATTTCTAGCCATAGTAAAACTTATTTGCACATTTCTGGTCAAAATATCTATTCCAGCTGCCTTTCACATATTCAGGTTTCTGTTGCCTATTCTTTCTCAAGTTAATGTTAAATATACATTTTCTTCAAAATTCTCATCTCTGTTGTTGCCATTCTTTGGTCAACTGTTCTGTTTTTAAACCACCTTTTAAATCCTCTCATGAAATGTTGGATGGATATACATCATTCCTTGTAAAGACTTATAGATTAAACTACTGTGTAAAGAATAAAATTTGTTATTTTGGTTTAATTTTTTCTTTTTCTATATTTAATTTGCAGCCTTCACTAAAAAGTATGAATAAATAGTTGGAATGTTAACTTCTACAGGTTTACTGAAAATGCAGTTTTGTTTTCCTGCTTAGTTTTCATATTTATTAGCATTCTTGCACATTCTTCTGATTTCATGAAAAATTTGCATGGCATTTATTTAATTTAGATTAAAGATTCTTAATAAATGGGTATTTTTAAAAAAAATAAAACTTAGAGATCTTTATTATATTACTGTATATTCCAATTATTTCTTGACTGTTTTTATTTATTTGGAGTCTCCAGCTTGTTTTTCACTACTTTTCCCTTTAATTTTTGAATTATTTAAAGTATTTTTTCATATTTCATTTTTTGCATGGGTGAACAGCGGGAAGGAGTCGTGACAAGGGACCATCCCTGGAAGTTATGAAAGGAAACTGTGAGAAAGAGGGTGAGGAGTGGTTGAACCATGGAATGCATTGCCTGATAGAGTGGTGAGAGTGAGAACAGTCAATGCGTTTAAGAAGTGGTATGATAGAGTTTATGTTTCCTAGGAGGGACCTCCATCGATGAGTGTTGATAGATGTGTTTCTTAGAAAGGACCTCTCACGATGAGTCTTTTGACTCCATGGGGGCCTGACTAATAATAATAATAATTAGACTTTTCTCATGCTGGCCTGGTAGTTGGGTATGTCCTTCTCTTCAACCTACAGGCTGTGAGTTTGAATCCTACTGTGGCATGGGTATTTGTGCAGTCTTTAAATAGTAGGAATATCATTGCTCACTGTGAGACTACCACCAATTATGAGAGGCCTGAATTGGCTTGAAATTGATCTATGTTTGGTCTCTAGAAAACAGTTTCTGGATTTTCTGACCTTTTAGCTTCCCTGCATATTACTGTTCTATTATGTGACACCTCCAAGGAGTCCAAAGACTCGTCGAGGGAGGCCACTTCCTCTACAGTTCTGTCTCCACCAACTACAGTGAACTACAACTACCATCATTTACTCCAGTGCCATTCTACTGCCCACCACTACCACTAGTATTTTCATAGACAATCACAACCATCCATGACCATGGTGGGATTCAAATCTGCAGCCTGGCTGGAGAGCAGATACGCTCAGCCAACCAGGCTGGCTCCAACTATGTATGATAGTTTCACAACCTTTCACACGTGGAATTTTTATTTTTTTTTTAAAAGAGTATGCTTGCTCAGTAATTCTTACATTCAGTTTTATTTCCCTTTTTTGTAGATCATCTTCATTCCTCTTATTGTATCCTCAGGGTTCAGGTTTGAGGAATGTTTTAGAGCTACTGCTGACTCCAAAAAAATAGTCTCTCCAACTTGTGATTTTTTTGTAGCAAGGCATGGTCTTCTAGTTCTAACTTGCCATAATGGTGGCACCAAATGTATTTATGTTCTTCCTGTTTAAGAATTGAGTGGAGTCACAAGTTCATTGCACTTTATATATTTCTAGATGTGATAAAGACGAGAGTTTGTCCTTAGATGGATGTTTGATTTGTGGTTTGAATATGGTGTCAAGCTGATATTTATTAAGTTCTGTAGTTATCTTTTCAGATGTGCCTTGAATGTATAGGAGAGTAATAATTTTGCTGTTGTCTGGTGTATTAGAGAAGGGAAGGAGGGTATTTGAGGGGGAGACATTTAGTATTTTTTCTGTTTCCTAGAGAAAAAGTGTGCTGAAAGTAGGTGAGTTCAGCAGTGGCAAAATAGTATCATTGGAACATTCCTCAAACCTCAGCAATTATGACTGTATTAGTTGACCAAAAAATCTGAGAAACAGTCCTTTTTTATTTTATTTTTATTTTATTTCATTTTCAAGTATTTTGCATGCACTCTGCTTAGTGACTTTTACGTCACTAAGCAGAGTGCATGCAATATCTGCATAAAGTTTCTAATTCGGTTGCCGGTAGATGTAGAAATCAAGGCCGCGATTTTCTTAATCATAATGGACAGGGAACTTAAGTTCAGCGGATATATTACATAAGTAGATAGTATACAGCGGATTCCTGGATGCTGAAAAACACAGGCTAGTATGGACCAAACATTCATTATCCTTCTCTGTGAGGTTTGCACAGTGGTGCTCACATTTGGTTGCCAGGTTTCTTGGGAAGTGGCACTGGTGGAGAATGATTCAAGTTCGGGAAGTTTTCAGGTTTAGAATACTTTGAGGATAAATCGAAGATTTGTAAGTTAATGACAATATGACGATAGAAACATAAGTTGATAACTGGTTTTATAGAATAGACGCAGTAGAAAATTTTCAGTAATATATCAGAAGAAAGAACAAGAAATCAATAGAAGTTGTGTAAAAGTGTAGTGTTAGCAGGGCGTAATGATGAGATTTTTTGAGGGTGGAGTGGAGGGTTGCGATTGTTTTGTCAGTGATTCAGTTTAAGGAGGGTTATACGATAGCTCCTCACTTACCATTGCTCATAGTCTTTGGATTCCATGGTTAATAATAACCGTACAGTTCATTTCTGTAACGCAGACGAAGGCTTGAAACTGTATAGTATTTCAATACTGCTTATTGGAAGTTTTTATTGCCGAAACATTGACAACACATGCTGTTTTGAGTTCAGTAATTTGCGTTGTTAAACCAGTTCTAGATTCAAGAATGAGCGATGAAAAAGTTCCCCCCCATTTTCTCTTTTCTTATAGATTACATTTGTTTGTCAAACCAGTTTGAAAGTATTCCCCATCCCCTCCATTTGGCCCGGTTTTGTGTGTGTGTGTGTATATATATATATAGCAAAAGATTCAGAATGGTAAGGCTTATGACTGCTTGATTAATGAAATCTGAGAGTTATGAACACAATTAAAATTTGTTGCATCGTTTCACACTGGACCATGTTAATGGCAGAAGTAGGCAAACAAACTTATGTTATATAATAATACATACATAAAAAAAAAAAACACCTAGGTTTAATTAATACTCAAGATCCCCATACGAGAATGCTATTATTAAACCCACTTTTTCCAAATTGTCTGATATCATTTGCGTACTTTTTTTTTTCTTCTTTCAAATTCTTCCCATTATTTCAGTTCGTGTATAATACACATAGACTTGAGGAAATTTTTTTTTCATTTCCTGATACATTAAATAAGCTAGTAAAAAATCATGCCGATAAATTTGTTTAAACGTAAATATCAGAGGGAAAATACAATTTCTCCCTGTTTATTTATAAATCCCGTTTCTACAGGCGAGACAATAACTGTGAACTTTCTTCATGAGTGGGTATGTGTAATTATATTTGGGCAATATTTTTTCTCAGTTGATCCTATTTCTATAGTTTAAAGAACTTTTTTTTTTAATTGAAATGGTCACTCAGAGATATGTACAAGGGCAAGTGTGTATTCACTAATCTATGCCCAAACCGTTTTTTTTTTTTTTTTAATAAAGTGAACACGAGTTATTTTTTGGCTATTATCATTTATCGTATTCACTATTAAGGAAAATTAAAGAAAACTTTGACACGTAACTACGTTTCTTAGCGGCGCGTGGATCGATAGAAACATGGGTAATTGAGATGGATGGAAGCTCACGAAAGTCTACCGAGGCTGAGTTATGGCAGCCCAGAGGCCTTCACTTCCTCCTCGTTCTTCTAGTAAACAACCGTGAATTGAAGTCTGGACTGTTCCATTTTGTTTTTATAGGGGAGTTTCCTTTACAGCGGGAGGCCCGAATGGATTATACTGTTGGCAAACTTAAAACTGCAGCATGAGTTTTGATACTTTAAAATGATGGGAGTTTTAAATCTTTCTTCACAATTTAAAATATTTAATATTAATTGTAGTTTGTATTACCGAAATTAGGAGAATGAAACCAGATAAATTTTTATTTTAAATTATTTAAAGTGAAACGTTGCTGGCTTTAGAACGTGCCCAGATATTTACATGAATGTTATATAATAATGTTACAAGAATTTAAAATATTACAATACTGTTTTAAATTCTCACAAGCGGAAGACGAGTTCAGTTTCATGTCACCTTTTCCGAACTTGGTGAATTTTTAAGTAGTTTTGTACATGTGTTACAGGAAATGACTGTGGCTTGTTAAAAATAATATTAACATAATGAGGGGGAATCTATATGCGCTATTTAACCGAAGGCGAATTATCTTATTCCGAAGTAGGGTTCCCGAACCTTCCGGATAGTTTTGTTTGCCCTTATAATAGGTAAATGCATGCAGTTAACGGACAAAAATACTGTGTACTGCGATAAATGATGTAGTGCAGATAGTGGACTGTGCATTGTTGAGGATGGATCGTGTAGTATTTTTGTGTGGTAAGTCTTCCTCAATTAGCACTTGGACTTTATTTAGGTGTAATATAATTTCATTTTCATTTCAAAAATCTCATTTCCACACTGCTAATTTTTAACTTAATTAATCTTAACTCACAGTAATGCTATATATTTATCATATTTATATTAAATGGGGGTAGAGTTGTTTATGGTAGATTGCTGCATAAATTTCTGCAAGATGTCATCTGTAGACAGTGCCGCGCCGTGGGTAGGAGGCGCCCTTGTGCAAAACGTTTTCAGCGCCCCCATAAAATAAGTTTCCATGAAAAATTTTTGCGAAAAATTTTACTTTGTTAAAAGTACAAAAAAGTTTATACATACATAAAAATAAATTTTATTTAACAATAGTAGAACATTGTATTCGGAAACGTGTCGGTTAATTTATTTTCGTATATATCATTTAAAACATCCTGAGGAGCCGACTCTTTTTTAATAAAACATTGCAAAGTTTTAATTCCTTAAATAAAGTCATACCATCAATATCGCGATTGTCGGAATCTTGATTGTCGCTCAGTTTTAAGTGTAAATCTTTACAATGTTTCATTAAATCTTCATCACTCCAGTCTTTTAATTTGCTAATGTCTCTTATAACTTTAAAGTCCTCGCTATGTTGTTTTAAGAGTATGAATCTTTCCGTTACTGAAGTTATTGTCGTGTCTAAAGTCGCAAAGAAAAAACTTATTTTATAATTTTGTTTAGGATCATGCGTTGTTTCATCTGATGCTTCGTAACCAAACCTTTTTTTTTTTTTTTGTTATTTTGCGAATGTCTTGAAAAATATGATCAATATTAAGATCGTTTACTGCTACTTTTGCAGTTCTAATAATATTTTCAAAATATTGGTCTGTTCGGCGAGTATTTAATTCTTGTATAACATAATCAAGATTTTCTGAATTTTTTTCCTATATTAAAATGTCGGATTCTGCATTCTTTTGCTTGCAACATTTACGAGACTTAAGATTTCGTAACAAACATGAACAGAGCAAATAAATTTAAACGAATAAATCTTTGAAATTAAGTTGTCTGCCTGAACTCTAGAATTGATATCTTTAGTTTCTTCCGTAATATCAAAAAGAGCCTGGTAAATTTCCTTGATATTATTTTTAAGTGGCTTTATTGCTTTTTTTTTTTTTAATTTATACAATTTTCGCTGAGTCGATGCTTACCCTGTGAAATAAAATCTGTAGTATTATTGATAACGTTTCACTTCAAACAAATTATAATAAAACTGGTGATGTATTAAGTTAAAATATTTTTAGATTATTAAGAATTCATAATTTGACTGATTTTAAATTTCATTTTTATTGCATTAACTATCACTAAAAACACATGTACTAACAACAGTGATAGGTTTTAATACGTAAATATTTCATCCCAAGTATCTTGGGACATCCTCAGTACAGTAATTCAAACAATACTAGGAATAACATACAGTTAGGGCGCATGATTACAATGGTGGAATCTCAATATGCGTGCAGTAGCGTGTTATAGAATTAAATTAAAATATAACCGGGAAAAAAATATATATAAAGAGATTATTTTACACAATTTTGTATGACAATTTCCCATACTTTAGGAATAGTAAGAACATCATTTCTGTTTAAATTTGGTCTGTATGGGAAATTGTCATACAAAATTGTGTTTTGTTTTATTTATTTTTTTTTTTTTCAGTTATATTTTAATTTAATTCTATAACATGCTACTGCACGTATATTGAGATTCCATTGTAATCATGCGCCCTAACTTATCACTGTGGTTAATACGTGTGTTTTTTTAGTGATGAATTCACCACAGGTTTTATTGTTTAATCGCCCAACCGGCCAAGACGTATATATACGTCCAAGTTACCATGGATGCGAAATGCCTAATGAAATTGTAATACCATTGATATATTGTGATGGATACGAAGTGGTGTATTTTATCCATATTGATGGCGACGTGGTTAAAAAATTGCATTAACTATAATTTGTAATTGTGTAATTTATATAGTACGATATACGGTAATTCAAGAATAAGAAAATTTATATATTTTTTATTATTATTTCCCGTGGTGAAATGGCGCCCCTCATCTTTAAGCGCCCTTGTGTGGGGCACAACCGCACGGCGCGGTTGTGCCCCACACAAGGGCGTCCGTAGAATAGTCAGATATTATAATAATGGTACACTGACAGCGGTATAACAAAACTGAAATTCTGCAATGCAGGGTAGCAGTAGTTCAGGAGGACACTGGTTGTGCCGCGTGCATCGGAGCTGTTTGCCTGTTCAACGATTCTTCTCATTTTTGTCTGACCGTTAAAGCACAGCATATTAACAGTAGTGGACCAAGTTTCCTATTCCCAAGAGCCACACAAAACCTTTTTTTTTTTTTAAATGTTTGCGAACCGCAAGATGTTTCCTAAAAAAATTAATTATTCAAATAATAAATATAGATTTATATTTATATACGAACTGGATAGAATAATATACACCTAAACCTCTTTTTATGCGAATTTTTTTAACGCGAATTGGGATATCAAAAATATTTTTTACGCGATTTTTATTCACTTTTACGCGATCAACCTAAAGTCTAAGTTAGGGAAAAATCCGTAATTCAAGAAAATTCTGCGAATTCTGTAGAGTTGCATTCTCGTTTCAATTAAAATTCTAAATTCTAGAAAATTCTGATAATTTTGTAGAATTGCATTCTCGTTTCAATTAAGAAAATTCTAAATTCTTACGAATTCCATTTATTGGGAATTCCCCGAATTACATAACTGACTGCGCATAAAAAAGCAATTCTTAGCAGTTTGAATTTGGTATTTGAGTAGACAACACAGTTACCGCATTTTTTGCACTTGCATTTTTTAAGTGAAATCAAAATAAAAATCGCGTTATAATAATTTTGCCAAGAAATAATAAATGGTAAGCTATATGTAATTTTCAAACTTTCATTTCATTAACCGAAGATTTTAACCTCACATGATGTTGCCGATAACCCCCCCCCCCCCCCAAAAAAAGCCGTTTCCTTGGATATAAAAATTCAAATTTTAGATCGTTTTCAAACTGGGGAAGGTGCGACGGCTGTGGGTAAGCATTTTGGATTCCCTGAATCAACTGTCAGATCTATAAAGAAAAATGAAGAGGCTATTAGAAAAGCGGTATGTTCTGGTACAAAATCGAGTGCGAAATTATCATCATACACAAGAGATGTTCTAGAAAAGGCCGAAAAAGCTTTAGTGATGTGGATAGAAGATAATGTACAAAAAAGAATGCCAGTTGACGGAAATTCCATCAAGCAATCAGCATTGAGATTTTATGAACAGATTAAAAAACTACAGCCAGATACTTCATCTCAATCGAGGAAAAAATATGAATTTCATGCAAGCAATGGTTGGCTGGCTGGCTAAGATTGTTAAAAGACACTCTTCATAATATAAAAATTAAACGTGAAACAGCTGCTAAAGCATTTCCACAAAAACTTGATAAAATAAAAAAAAAAATGCCAAACAGAACTTACGTATCAAAAATGCAAAAAAACTGTTGGTGGGTTCCTCTTATTTTGTTCGAACGCTTTAGGAAATCGGATGTTAAAACCACTGCTCGTAAATCGATCATTAAGACCACGGCCAGTGAAAGGCGTAGATTTTCAAAAATTGCCAGTTCATTGGATGGCCAACAAAAAAGCTTGGGGTGACCATTGATATTTTCCCTGAGTGGTTCCACAAACATTTTGTGCCAGAAGTTAGACGCTATTTGAACAAGGGTCTCGAATTTAACGTGCTTTTGATTCTTGATAATGCACCTGGTCATAATGCCATAGAACACCCAAATGTGCATTTTTTTTTTTTTCTGCCGCCCAATACCACATCATTGCTACAACCTCTAGATCAGGGTATAATTGCAACTTTTAAAACATATTATGTCAGACGAACATTTCAGTACGTTTTGAACAAGCTAAATGATGATGAAACACTGTCAGTTATGAATGTGTGGAAAAAAGTTTCAATTATGGATTGTATTGATCAGGTTCGATTATTGTTATCTGAATTGAGACCAGAAACTATGAATGCATGCTGGAAAGCTATTTGGCCCGCATGTGTTAAAGAGAATGCTCCTGTTCCCTTCAGTCATACTGCAGAATTCCCCAATATAATAAGTTTGGCATGTGAAATTGGCGGAGAAGGATTCGATGATCTTACGTCGGCAGATATTGAAGAATTGTTAATTGATAAACCTTTTAGCGAAGACGAAATAATGGAGATTGTTTCTGAGACTCCTGAAAGCGAAGAAGATAATGATCAAGATAATCCTACTTTTACTACTGATATAATTAAAGGTCTTAAACTGGCCAGTAATTTAGGCAATTATTTTGCCCGACATGATCCAAATGAAGAACGTGCTGGGAAGTTTTCACCTGAGCTTGAGTTGTTAATGTCTTCATACAGAGAATTATATCGCTACTTATCTAAAGCATCAACACAGCGATTAATAACTGAGTTCATGCCTAAAACTACTGAAACAATCAGTGGTACTTTTGTTCAAGACATGACAAGAAGAATTCCACAAGTTGAGGCGGAAGTCGATGACGATAATACCATATCTAGTAGTTCTAGTGATGTTACAGTCTCACGAAAACTTTCGCGTTTATTGTTAGAAACTGATAGCGAATAACGTAATTTTTTTATAGAATCCTTAACAAACAACTGAAATGAATATGTTTTTTTTTATAAAGTTATTAAAATTCATTATATGTATTCTCCATGAAATGTAAATAAAAATCTTATGATCCTAACGAATTTAATGTTTTTTTTCTTTCTTTCATTATTTTGCTTATATTTCAGGTTTGGAACCAATCTTCACTTTTTCTATGGAGTCAGTAGTTCTTTTTACGCGAATTCTATTTACGCGTAATTTTTAGGAATGTATCTATCGCGTAAAAAGAGGTTTAGGTGTACTATTAAATATAAATATAGGCATATAAATACATATAATAATGCTAAAGCTGTGAAATATGTATCATGAATTTTTGTCTTCTAAACACATTGGAAGCCTGAAGTTGCTTGAAAGAGGTCCTAGTTTGGTCTCTAGAATAGGATTTCTGGAATTGGTAAAAAATGAATAATAAAAAATTATAAAAATGGTAAAAAAATCCTTAGAAGCCCGCCCACAGTACGAATATACTATAGTTTTATAATTCATTCGTGGGTGGGATCCACATAAATAAATAAACACAATAAAAACAAATTACCTTGAAACCGCATGCGGCCCGATAGCCAGGATTTGGCCACCGCTGATATATAAAAATTATGACTTGCCTGTCTGACCGTTCATTTATTTCTTTGCCCAGTTTAATTTACTTTTCTCCCATCCATTTCAGAGATCCTCCTGACGAACATTTAGGCATTATAACTAGTATCTTTGTAGTGTCCGATTGTCGTAGTTCTTGAGAAATCCGTATTATTCTATACTTTTTCACATTTCGAAAAGCCTTTCTCGCTTTCTAAACATCAGCTGCTAATTTCCTCCGAATTTTACGAAACAAAAACAATTTAAAATCAATCCATAGCTTTACAGCTCGACTTTTTAGTAAGCTAATATTAATATAATCTGTTACTGTATAATGTTTTCATCCACCACATAAGACTTCCACAAATATTCTTGTCAGAGTGGGATTCGAACCTATATTCTGATGGTAGAAGGTCGACAGCACTGTGCTGTCGAAATTTAGTATTTACTATTTGAGTTAAAGTTTGTTGAGTAATTTCAATTTTGGTTTCAGTTGGCTTATTTGCAGGGAGAAAACATGTTTTAATATGGATGGAATATAATATTTTGCGATGTGGGATATGCACGAAGCTATCACATTGCTCGTTTTTGATTTCATTCCGCACATTATCCATCTTTGGCAAAACGATTCGAACTGATTCCCCTCCCATCAGAAATTCGATTAATCATCTTGCAGAAAACAAATGGATTTGTGATGATAAATCTATTTCAATTTTTATTCCGTTCTGATTATTTGCTTGAGATAAATGTGTGGAAATTATATATTGTAATTAATTTGCTCTTTAGGATATACGAGATGTTCAAGTATATTTAGTCGCTCTGCATTTTTATTGGACATATTTGGCAAAACTACTATTAGTTTTGTGTAATTTCATGAAATTTAGTATTTATATGAGTAAAAATTTGTTGAGTAATTTCAATTTTGGTTTCAGTTGACTTATTTGCAGGGAGAAAACATGTTGGAAAATGGATGGAATATAATATTTTGCGATATGGGATATGCACAAAGATATCACATTGTTCAATTTTGATTTCATTCCGCTCATTAATCATCTTTGGCAAAACGATTCAAATTGATTAATAATTCCGTATTGGCTGGGTGAAATTTAATGTAATTTGGTATTTAGGATCTCCATTAAAATTTGTTGCCCTAATTTAGTTTTAATTTCTGACTATTTGTGGTAAGAGAATTAGGCAAAATTCACTGTGTCTGTATATGTATATAGCTGAAAGTAGATCGAAGTTTAATAAAAACCTGTGCTTTAATAAAGCGGAAGCTTGACACACGTTGGATTTTGCTGTTTCTCTGTGAATTATAAACTGTTCATAACTATTATTTTATTGTTGCTAATAATGGCAAATGAAATTCAGAATGAAGGATGCTGTTGCTCCAATGAAGACGCGTAAACCTACTGCATTAGATGCTAAGATTGAAATTATTAACTTCAGTGAAGATGGTGTATCGAACACAGAGAGAGAGAGAGAGGGGCCGAGGTTAAACTCGGCATGCATTAATGTTGTTACATTTGTTTTTTTTAAAAAAAAAGCTACTTCTAAGTGAAGTGAAAAGTGCTACATTAATGCTACAGTTATCCGTAAATATGACAGTCTTACTGCCGAAATGGAATAACTTTTAATGATGTAGATTGATGATCAACCAACTGCTTGGCGTGTTTTCTTAAGCCAAGATGTTCGGGAACCCTGCCCCCCGACGCTGATGTATTAATAACCAATACATCAGCGTCATAATCTTGCTTGCCTCGACCGTTATTTCTCTAAACCAAAGCTTCTAAATTGCAGAAGTTTCTTATTTTCTCAGTACTTGGCTCATAAATGGCTTTTTTTTAATGCTATAATTTGTATTTTTTTAGATGAATTAGGTAAAACACTCAAGTAACTGGTCGAAATCTTTCGAATGGTGTTACCTGTTGCGGGTTTCAGTATTATTCCTTTGTCTATCTGCTTTATAACCTTTCCCTCCATTTGCGCAGAAGTTTCAGAGGATCTTTAAAATCATAATAAACTGCATCCTGTATTTTGTCGAAACACCAGGACAGTGCACTCTGAGGTTTTTGCGAAGAAAAGAACCCCCCCCCTCCCAAGTTCATTTTAATCCGAATAAGTTAAATTTCTCAGTTGACTTTTAAACAGTGTAAGGAACAATTATATTCCAAATCTGGTTGTGATTTGTAGAAGGATTTTTCAGAGGAAGAGATTCCCTCACCCCTTTCAATTTACCTGTTCATTTCGGTCCATTTGGGACCAAACTTATCGCAGAGACTTAATCAACGTCAGAAACAGCATTAATTGGTTGAAGATCGGCTGAATAATGTGGCTTATAGAGACGTCTGCAGAGGACTGTTACAACTGCTGCAATAATAAATCTGGGCAAAATCACTAGAACGATGGTGTAGTGATGTATGCGAAACTTCTATTCGAACGTCATTCGATTAAATGTTCTCAACTTCGGTGGAAGTTGAGTTTCATTAAAAAATGAAAGTGTTTACGGCTACTTCTAATATAGTACTTTGTTCAAATTATAGAATTGTATTTCAGAATAAACTAGTCCCTTTTAGATGCTATCCTAATCTGTGAACAATGCTGAATTATAGGTCAGCTGACCTGAGCGTGAAACTGAAGTCCTATTTTTAAATAATTCATTTGTACTGCATTGATTATTATTATAGTTAGCTTAACCGTGTGGAAATAGTTTCTTAATAACCATCCTATCTCCCACAATAAATTCGTATTAATATTAATTTATTGTGAACGATAGGGAGGTTATTAAACTTCTTGGCGATGATTCGGCCATATCTTGACTACTGTGCGCAGATATGAGAATTAGGAGGTAGTGGAGAGTATCCAGAGAAGAATGACATGATCGATTTGTGGTAGAATGCTTCCTTGTGAGAACCAACTGAAGATGTTTGGATTGCAAAGCCTATTTGGTAGGTGGGAAAGAGGGAACATGTTAGAAACTTATAAGTTACTAAGTTTCTAACTAAATGGGTTTTTATCAGATTGGCATAAGACATTTTTCAATGCAGAGTAGAGATAGAGCTAGAGTTACCTCTGGAAGTTGTGTAAGTGTGCTTACTGTATTTTTTGTTTATAGAGTAGTGAATGACAGGAATGGATTGCCAGAGGCATTTGTGAGTGTCCTGACAGTGAATGAGTTTGAGAGGCATGATAGGTATTGTATAATAATGGCTAGTGTAGGTCTCCCGCGATGAGTCGTCTGACTCCATGAAGACACCTTATAATAATAATTTATATTTGAAACTTATTTTTATTTCATTGTTTTATGACACATTACTGTTATCCTGATTGTTTAATTATCAAGTTGCATCTCGGTGTATGAAACTGAATCAGCACTTGCACTGATAATTTATAGTTCTATTGAAATAGGTTTAATTCACATAATACACAAATGTTTATATTGTGTATTTTTCTGCACTTATGAAGAGATGACGTAGTAAACTTGTTTTATGTAAAGCATATCGTACGTTTTTATGTTTAATTTATGGAAAATCTACTTTACAACATGTTTAAATTTAACAACTGAATAAGCTGTATATCCATGCAGAGAACCGACATCACCTCACTGCCTTCTGTATTATTGCCAATTTTGGTATTGACAACACAGGTGTTACGGATGTTAATGGCAAGGTATGACACATGTGCGTACTAGAAGCTATTTCACTTCTTTCAATACTTATCTTCAGTGGTATTTGTGAATAATAAAACGAAATTCTCCATCAAATATGGGATACTGAACAATCTAAAAAAGTTTACACGATAGAACCAAAGTGTTTGTTTTAGAATTTAAGCATCTCATCTAAGGATTTAGCCCTTGTACAGCATTAACGGCAATAGACTGCACTGTAACAGCACAGGCTGGCACTTCACCTATGTATAATTCAATACATAACATAATTCTGAACCTACATACTAAAGTGCTTTGGTATGTAGGTTCAGACTTCATCTTTAAGCCATCTTCTAGGTAGCTCTTTTCACCCAGGGTTTATTGCTATTACTTTTTTTTTTTTTTTTTCGTTTTTGTCATTCTCCATATTTTCTTTTTATACAGATTCTATTTCTGTATTAATTGAGAACAACAACATAACCTGTTGTTCTCAGTTAATAGTTTATAAAGCAATAACACTTTACTAATATGTGAAACTGAAGATTATGGTCATTAATAATTAAAAACAAGTATTTTTACTCTGATGTACTCTAATATATTATGCTAATATAAGTCTGTGACTAGTATTAGCATGATATGCAAGACCATACTTCTCTTTATGCTAACGAATGTAATTCTGTAAAGGATAAATCAAGAGCAGTATCCAGTAGTTTCAAGCAAGGCATATCAGATCTTGAGTTTCTTTTTTTGGAACCTGAAAGAGTCCACTTTTTGAACTGGACAGAAGGTAACTTGTGACTTGATCAGAATAATTTTCAGTATGATCTTAAGTACTGGAATTCCATGTAAGGAATGGAAATACGATTGACATTTGTAGAAAGCATGTAACGGGAAGTGTAGTTATTTATTTTTTTGATTCTACTGTCAAAACAATATGAAGTGAATACACACCTAAGTAATTCTTATTTCAATCGTAAGAAGTATTTTTTCCCGGTAATTTTTCATGCTGTATCACACTTTGTCATATGCACAACCATTTTATGTAAAGGAAATTATACATCTTTTAAGACTATAATGTAAACCGAAAGAGAGATGGAAAAACATTTTTTTAAATCCTTTGCTTTGTTGAGATAATTAGTTGTACAGTTGCTGCAAAATTCAAATTCATATAGAGCCTCGGCGCATGTAGAAAGTAAACCATATTACATGTTTGTTATGAACACTAAAGATATACGTATTTTTAAATTTAAATTCTCAATATTACAAGAAACCATCTATTTGATTACTTCATATTTTAAAAGTTTTATATATTTAGTCACTATGGATTACCCATTTCTCTTAATATGATGATATATGTGTGTTTGCCCCCTCCCCATCCTTTTTTTTTATAATTATTTTATTTTATTTTTATTCTCATTATATACAGTATATCCCAGATTTCCCATTCCTTTCTTCATTTTTCTATTCTAAACATATTTCTTGAATTAGAGTGCCCGTTTTTAAGGTATAGTTGGGAGTGCATGTTCTCATCGAACTGATAGGGAAGGCGTTTTGGCTACGAATAGTTAGGGAACAGTAAAAAATACTAAATCAGATTGTCTTTGCTAAGATATAAGAAGCATTTACTTTAGTTTGTTGACATAAATAGAATCAGATTTATAATACAGTTGTAATGCGTTTTTCGTTATTTATTTTATTTTATTTTTTATTTTTGTGTGTCTCCCACGCACGGAATATTCATTTATAAGCGTATAGTACATGCATACCGTAGATGAACTTTTTTAATGAATTTTTTCCTATTTTGACTGATTTTATATATGTATATATATTTTCTATTTTTTACACAGTCCAGAAACCCAAACATAGAACTTTTTCAAGCCGCATGAGGCCTCCAATAAGCGAATCGGTAGTCTCACACCGGGCGATGAAATTCATCTGGCACCTAAAGAGAATCACAAAACATCGATGTATGCAGAGAGATTAAAACCTTCAGCCTGTTGGTTGGAGAGTGGATATGCTAACCACTCGGCCATCCAGAGCAGCAATAATAAATTATAACAAGTTTAGTTTTTTTTTTTTTTTTGTGGTTTCTTTAAATTGGGAAACCGGACTATAATGCGAAAATATAGCTCTGACAGTAAGGTCATAAGAAGAGTATTTCTGATGTCTGTAAATTGCATGTGTCTTTGTTTGCGGAGGTGGTTGATATCGGAGTTTTGAAGATTGGGAAAAAAACATCCTGTCACCGCCTTACGACAACGGCTAGCCATCATCTCTTCCGAGTATCCTAGAAAAGGATTTGAACCTAGATCTTCCATATTAAAGAGTGCTTTCGTCTGCTGGAAAAGCATAATAGGTTTTCCTCAACACGTGGTAGATGTAGTCAACTGTTTGATTTACATGCAAATTGTTGAATTGTACTTCTTATTAAAAGTACAATTATTACAATAATTGTACTTTTACAATAATAAGTACAATAAAAAGTACAATAATTAGTATACTTCTTATTAAAAGCACATTAATAAGAAGTATACTCGACAAAGTGTGATTAATTTGATTCATATTATAACTAAATAATTTGCTGAATTTTACTTAAATATAAGAAAGACACCGTTCCAGCATTAGAATTTTTTACGCCACGTTCGCAGATTTTAGACCTTTAGCTTAGCTAGTTCAGCTTGCTTTTGTGCGAGTTGCTTAGCAACGCGGCGTGTACGGTCGTCTTGCGTGGTTGCGTCTTTGTCTTGTTAATACAGAGTTCCTGTTCCAACCAGTTTTTTTTCCTCTCCAGCGTTTGTTAAACAGGGAAAGGGCGGTTTCGTTATTTTCTCTCTCTTTATTTATTATTAGTTTTTAAATTGATAACCATTTTCTTGATCCATTAATTGGTGAAATTGGTTAATATTATAATAATGTTTAAAAATGTTAAAACTAGCTCTTAAACAGCCCACTGTAAAATTATGTAGGATTGTGTATATAATTGCCTTTTTTTTTTAGAGGGGGGGGGATAGTAATAACCCCATTCAAGAAAGTACAAGGAAGATAGTATTTTTTTTTTAATGTGTTTGTTGTTATAATTTGTTATAAACGCTAATTACAATAGCAGGTTTGAAGCTCATCTGGTGTTAAAGTGTTCTTTGTTTGGAAAGAGCTGACCAACCAGAAAATACATTAAGTTAACAGTCAAAAATCTTGTGTAGTGTGCAACAGATGCAAGCTAGCATACCTGCTCTCCAACCAACAGGCTGTAGGTTTGAATCTTGCTGTGGACATGGATTTATATTATTGCCTTTCAGGGCCGGTTTTATAATTAGGCGAACCTAGGCAATTGCCTAGGGGTGCTAAGACTTATGGGCGCTAGATTTTGCTACATAGTTTGGGGAAAAATTACAACCTTCGAAAAAAATTAGTAAAAACCTTGATTAATAATAAAAAACTGAAATTGAAAACTGATTTGTGTAGTGAATTACAAATAATAGCAATGGCGAATTTCCAGAAAATACTTCCTCGTTAGATGTCCTGTCATACATATGCAAAAATAATTTAGAAAATAGTGTTCCAAATGTGTTTATTGCTCTGAGAATTTTTTCATATCGGCAGCAAGTTCAGAAAGGAGTTTCTCGAAATTAAAACTTACAAAAACTTACACTCGCTCTACAATGGCTCAGGAACAGCTCGCTGGTCTAGCAATAATATCTATAGAGCATGAAATTGCATCTACAATCAATATAGATGAATTAATTCAAAACTTTGCCAAAGCAAAAGCCTGAAAGATTAATTTTTCATAATTTTTTATTTAAGATGTAATAATTTTCTTGCTATACAGATATTAGGAGTAATCATATATGTATACAAATGTATTGGTTTTGATTAATAATTTTTTTAATGTTCATAATGATATTATTTTTATAAATATCCACATGTGTTGGTGTATGTGTGCTTGTGTGAGTATGACAAAATATATATAGAGAGACAATATATAGGGGCGCCTAAATTTTCTTTGCTTAGGGGCATCAGATAAGATACTCTCGGACCGGCCCTGTTGCTTTTAGGTGAGAGATGAATTTCATTACCACTGTCCCAATTTGGCTTGAAAAAGTTTCATCTTTGGTCTCTAGAACATAGTGTTCAGATCAAGTAAAAATGAATATAAAACAAAAAAGCTGCAAAAATGGGATTATTAAAGGCCTTAGCCCACTACAGTACTAATGTACCATAGGTTTACAACTTTTAATAGGTAGTGAGAGTTGTATAAAAAGTAGATGGTGCAGTGGATTGTAGAGCAGATGGTTGATTGCGGAGTGTAGTTGGTGGATTTACATAGTGTTGTAGAGTGGCCTACAATGATGAGTCTTGAGATTGCATGTGCATGGAGGGTGCCATGTGCTTAGTTGCATCATTCATAGTACCAATCAGACCAAACTAGTTGCAGGCATTTCGAGGAAGGGGGGAAAGTGAGAAAGCAGAGATTATACATGAAAACTTGAATAAATATTGCCCATGCAGTTTTATACAGGCATGTATAAAAAAAAAAAAAGAGAGCAGAGACTGTCTCTCTCCTAAGGAGTTAGTCAGTACGAAAAGAGTTAGTAAAAATAAATTGTTTATCAACCTGGTTTATTCTTTCTTTGTTGAACAGCATTTAGGATTTTAGAACTGAAAACTCCGATGTTTAGGGGGGTGCCCATTTTAGGACATCTAAAAATCAAGGTATTATATTGCTTCAGAACTGGAATTGGCACACTAAGCAATCACTCAGAGAAGAAATACTGTCCAAAGAAACCAATATTTTTTTATGTCCAGGCACCAGTGGAATATGTATATGCTATATGTAATATTTGGAGAAATTTGTAGCTATTTAGAAATAAATCTTTGTAAATGGGGAAGGGAAATTTTGTATATGTAATTTTTTCGTTTCTTTCTAAGTTGAAAAATTTATTTTGAAGTTCTCAGTCATAAGTGTCAATGAGAAAGAAATATAAGATAAATTTTCCATGCTACTTGTAGATATTTACAGAAAGGATAATTATTTTCTACCTAAAAAAAAAAAAAAAAAAAAAAAAAAAAAAAAAAAAAAAAAAATCATTTTTTTTTAATAGGGTGAGCCTCAGCTACTGGGCAAGTCCACAGGTGGTGGATAACAGAACGGCTTGCAGATATGCAAGCTAGCTGCAATGAGTGAAAACCTGAGCAGCCTTGAACCAAGGCAGTAGTGCTAATAGGGCATTACCAAACACTGTAACACGGTCAAGTCGTCATTCAATGGTCATACCGCATAGTCCGTTGTGCGGATTACCAAGGGACGCTTTCGGGGTTTTAGGCAGAGGAACCCATTCAAAAAATATGTTACAGTCTCCCTTACACACCATTCCTCAGCACTGCTAGAGGAAACTCCATCATTGGGCCTGCTACCTGTTTGGGGAGTTTTTAGGGGCAGTGCAAAGAAATGGTTCTGCAAAAGGACAGAAATGGCAACGAAAATTGGATCTGCTCCTCTTGGATGTCCACAGCTGTGGACATCCAAGAGGTGCAGATCGAGGCGATGACTAGTCCTCACAGCAAAAGAGGTCCATTTAGCAACAAAATCACTAAAATCAGGCAGGGCTGCTGGTGATGATGAAATTCGGCCTGAAATGCTAAAAGCCTTAAATCGAGACGATGTTCTCTGGCTGACTTGTGTGTGTCAGGCTGCTTGGATATCTGGGCGAGCACCAAAGCAGTGGTAGGCAGGCATAATAATACCAGTCTTCAAGAAGGGAGACTAGAGAGATTGCAGCAACTATCATGGCATCTCTCTGCTCAGCCTGCCTGGGAAAGTATATGCTAGATGCTTGGAAAGAAGGTGCAAGGGCATAGTTGAGTCAAAGATCCAGGAAGAACAATGTGGCTTTTTCTTCTTGGTTCTCTGAAACAACCATGAAGTACAACTGACCAAATCTTCACTTTAAGGCAAGTCTTTGAGAAATCTTGGGAATATGCCAAGAATGCCTACACATGTTTTGTGAACTTGGAGAAGGCATATGACCGGGTTCCTCGGGATAAGCTTTGGCAGGTAGTACAAGAGTATAGAGTGGATGGCCAACTATTAGCTGCCATCAAGTCCCTGTATGAATGTTTTGTGTCAGGGTAAACAGCACAAAGTCTGAACCTTTCACAGTCTCTAATGGTCTCCACGAAGGGTTTGTTCTGTCACCCCTCCTTTTCATAATATTTATGGACTGGATTGATAGGCACAGTCGAGGCAGTGAGTGTGTGTCAGAATTGGAAGATGTAGCATTGGATGTCTGCTTTTTTGCAGATGACCTAGTTCTGCTTAGCTCTTCCACAAATGACCTTCAGCGGACCCTGGATAGATTTGTAGCTGTTTGTGCAGAAGCCGGGATGAAGATCAGTGTGGCCAAGATGGAAACATTTGTGGTTTCAAGACAACCATCCCAGTTTACTCTACATGTGAGTGGAGTTCCACTGAGGCAGGTGTAGAAGTTTAAGTACCTTGGGTCCATATTCATGAGTGATGGAAAGTGGGGCACAGAGCTAGATACTCTAATTGACTCAGCAATTGCAATATTGCAGGAGCTTGGATGTTCGGTAGTATTGAAGTGGGAGTTAAGCCAGAAGGGAAAGCCGGCTGTCTTCAGTACAGTCTATGGTCATGAGAACTGGGTAATGACCGAAAGAATGTGGACACGAATCCAAGTGGCTGAAATGAGGTTCCTTCAGGTGTTGCGGGGCTGACGAGACTCGAGAGAGTCAGAAGCTCTGCAACTCGGGAAACCCTCAATACTCAACCACTGCTTCTCCGTGTTGAGAGATCACAGTTATGATGGTCTGGGAACCTGGTCAGAATGCCACAAGTGGCTCCCCCAGCAGGCCCTCTTTGCCAAGCCAGAGGATGGGAGGCTAAGTGGAAGGCCAAGGACTCGCTGGATAGATTATATCCAAAATCTTGGGTGGATACATCTGGGAGTTCCACCAGAGCACCTGAACTTGGTGGCAGAGGATTGTGACCATTGGAGGTCCCTCTTGCAGCTGCCCCCACAACTCATTTAGGTGGGCCTTGAAGATGGATGGATTTGTAGCTATCTATATATTCGTTCCAAGAAGAGAACAGCTTTTCTTAAGAATTGAAGACCTAATCATAAAACGTTACAGCAATTTACTTTGGCCATAAAGCAACATCAAGTTGTGATATTTGAATTTTGTCTGGAGGACAAATTACTATAGTATATGTATACTTAGGATCTTTGATTTGGTTAGGTTACACAGGTGAAGAATGCTTTGGAGAGTAGATAGTTTTTATCTGGTGATCATGGGAATAATGTGTGCTATTGAGGTGATAGTAGTCTCTCACCATATCTATATGCTGGATCACTGTAGTTTGGTATAGTTGGTTGATATTCCCTGATGATTTTCTATAATGAAAGTTAGATTGGAGAAAGTCATGATTTAAAGTTAAAAAGAGCAGACATAGAAAATGAATTTGCTTTATCCACAGATGATCAAAAGCAGTTAAGTCTTGGTTTAGTCCTTTTTTGATAGGATATGAGAGTGAACCCACACATAAATTTTACCTTTTGAGTTGATGCTGTTAAGAATAGTTGATGTTCTTTTGACATTGGGAGATAAAAATGGACATTATTCTCTGAAAGTTTGTTTTTCCCATATATAATGATTTCTCTTTATTTAATCTACTTTAGAATAAAGCTATAAGGAAACTGGAACATGTGTTTCCATCTTTTGACACCTGCCTGTGGTGATAATCTCTACATAATGGTTTAAGTCCTGTCAGCTTGGGGATTTATCTATGCCTACCAGCATATACAGTACAGGATCTGGTTGCTTCAATTCATTTTCACCAAAATTCAGCATGCACCTGACTTAAGCTTCTCTAAACAGCAGTAGTTTCAGTTGTCATTTTAGACTTCAGAGATATTAGCATAGTTAGATATCTTGAGTTGCATTCTTCCATAGCCTTATTAACAAAAAGTTTACAGCTTTCCTGATCTCTTTCAGGTCATATGTAAAAGTTTACTTTATATTATTTTTTTTTCCTCTTTCAGTATTTAACTAGACCATGTTGATCTGTAATAACTCCTAATACAGCTAACTCAAATCCCATCTGATTTTGTCAAAAGCCATCTATAAATCAGTGAAACATATAAATGTTGGTTTGCTATATTCTGTTGCTTTTTCTATTATTTTCTTTAATACTGTTTAGAAAGAAGTCAGTGGACATCCCCATGGGCAATGTGCATTGGGTCACTTAATGAATCATGTGTTTATAACTGGTATAAATTGGAGGAATATGATGTTCCCAAGTCAGTGCAACTGTGTCCAGGTGAATAGCTGTGAGAAGGAAGCTGTGTGATGGAGTTTGAAAGAGGCATTGTGATACGAAGCCTATCTGTTCTGCAAATTGTTGATTGAGCCATCCCAGTTAAATAATCAGTGATACCATACTGAGACGGAAGTGCAGTGGATGACCCACCACACCCACTGAACATAACTGAAGAATGCTACGAAGGATGATATGTAAAAATCATAATTCATCGGTGACATGTCGAATGTTGAGTTCCAGGCATCGACTGGAATCTACACCAAAACATTCAGAGCGAAGACTCACAACATGGGTTCGATGGTAGGACTGCAGTATGCAAGCCCCACATTACCTGAACTAACATACACCACTGCACACAGTGTTGCAAAAACTGTGTACAGTGGGATGTGAAAGCTTGGAAAGCTGTGTTATGGAGTGACAAATCACATTACACCATCTACCAAGCAGATGAATGGTTGTGAGTGTAGCAGATGATGCCTGATGAAGGTCTCTTACCAGAGTGTATAACCCAATCTATGAAATTTGGAGGTGGTTGTGTGATGGTATGTATGGTCTTATTTTTCCTGGTTTGGCTTTGGACCTCTGTTTATGGTACCATGAATAGAACTCAGACAGGTATTTGAACATTGCAGACAATGCAGTGCTTTCTACTTTCTGGTATTTTTATGGAGCTGACCATTCTCTTTCAGCAAGACAATGCACTGTGTCACATGGCTGTTGCTCTGTAACTGCATGGTTTGTGGACATGAAAATCACCACCCTATTGGGACTGCTGCAGTCATCACAGTGAAAGGAGGTCCTACATTTTATTAAGGTGGATGTCATACTATTTGTTCCTGGCACTATGGTGTCACATATAATGACACACTATGGTGTGTCATTATATGTGACTTTTCCTTATGGAATCCTGGTTAGTCATCATTTTTTTTGTTAATAATTTGTTAAATTATTAACAAAAAATTTACAAAAATAATTCTTGTATATATATTTTTGGGTGGTGCACAATAAGTTTATTCCTCAATAGCTTTTGGATCAGATTCCATTTCCTTTTTAAATGTTTGTATCGCAATCATCATTCTACATCTGTTTGGAATCTCTCTTTTGTTAAAGATATGTTTAATTAAATTTCTCATGTTTTTAGTCATTTCTTTGCATGCATATTTTAGCATTTCATTATAAATTTCAGTTCAGTTGATTTTCTACCTCACTTTTGAGATGACTGATTCTGTTGAACTGTTTTTTATTTCAATTTCATCTGTTTTCTGGATGTAGTGTTTTCAGACATTTATATATTATATATATATTTTTTTTGTCTTCATATAATTTGGTACAATATTTTCCCCACTATTCTTGTTCTACAACTGGTATATCGTGATTCATTAATAAACATTTGATTTGGATCATTCATTTTGCTTTATGAATCTTGTTTTGTTGTTTATTTATTATTTTGTACTCTTCATATTTAGCTATATTAGTCTTATCTTGTCAATGTTTATTGGATTTTTTTACAGTGCTTTTATTTCTTTTGTATACCAGGGAGTCCAGTTGTTTTGTATTTTCCAGTTTGTCCAGGGAGTCCAAGTCCAGTTTGTTTCTCTCCCATTGTTTCATATGCTGCTTGTTTAATGTTCATTTTGAATTTTTCTCCAATGAGAATCTATATCTTCCTCATTACTGATAACATCTTAAAATTGCTCTTAGTCTATTTTGGTAAAGTAATCTTATACTGTCTTCTTGTAATAATTTGACCTAAACTTATTTACTTGTATTTCTTTATTTATATTTTGTTGGAGTTCTCAACAGTAGTCTCTGATCACTTCCAATGTCTGTAGGTTTAAAAATAAAACATGCCAAGAAGTTATATTCTTGGTTTCATCCTTTATTCAATTGTAAGCAAACAAGGTTTGTGCGGGAAGTCACTTCACAACTGGGCTACTTGTATCTAGAAGTTAATGACTGCGCACCAATTGCCTTAGTATCCCATAATGCACTGCACATATTTTTATGGACATGTCTAATGCTATACATTATGGGAAGGGCCACTACCCAGACCAGTTTCAACCTTTCTTACTTATATGCAGGTAGATCTCCAAAAACTTGGGCAATTCCTCAGATCGCTCAACAGTGAGCGACCTGAATGATCATTTAACACAGCGGTGCCTCTGCTCATTGACAGGCTCACTCACTGAGCAGAACTGTTCATATTTCAGGGAAAAGCATCCACGGAGGCAACCTTGATAGAGCCCTCCACTATGAAAGTGGAAGAATCTTTTGAGGTTGATCATTTAACAATCTAAAAATCAGCAATACTTTCTTCAGGCATAACAAATATACATAAGTACACATGGGAAGCAAGAGGAACAAAATCAATAATAGATTATATTATTATTAACAACAAACTAAATAATAATATCATGGATACAAGGGTTTTTAGAGGGAATGAAATTGATAGTGATCACATGTTAGTTGAAAGCAAATTTGAATTCATAAAAAGAACCACATATTTCAAAAGAAAAAAGATAACGAACAATTTAAAATTCACCTTCTAGAACAGGAGAGTATTAGAAACTTATATAAAAGCAGAATAAGAGATAAAATAAAACCAACCACAAACAATATTGAAACTTACTGGAAAAATATAAAGGAAACCATACTGAAAGCAGCAGAAGAAAGTTTAGGATACAAATCGAGGACCATCCCCTGCTACCAACCACCCTGACAACTCTAGTTTCCCTGCATTAATACTCTCTAACCCTAGAGAACAACATTCATTCTCTCCCCCACTCCAGATGCCTATGTTCTTCCTCGTTCAAATGCAGTCCATCCTTTTTTATACGGTTCCCACCACAAAAGATTATTATAAACCTATAATAACCTTTCGTTGTTATTTAGGTTATTATAAATCTATATAAAAGTTGTAAATTTCAACTCATGGTAGAAATGTACAAATAGTGCATTTGTACCATGGGTGGGCTAATAATTTTTTCCCCATTTTTATTAATGTTATATATATATATATACAGGGTGTTCGGGATAAATTTGACAGTTTCGTAAGGAAAAAGAAAATCTTCTTTGTATCTATTAAATTTAATGAATTGACAAAAAACATTACAGGCAGAGTTAATTACAATACTATCAACAAGATTTACTCAAAATAACCACCATTAGCATCGATCACAGCTTCAATCCTGCTTCGGAACCTCGAACAAGCTGATGCTACAGTCTCCCTGGGAAGGGCCGCAAAAACTGTTTTAATTTTATCCATTAACTGGGCTTTTGTATTACTGGAAGTGCGATTGGTGTCTTTTTCAACTGCGCCCCATACAAAATAATCCATGGGGTTAAGGTCTGGGGAGTTTGGAGGCCAAACATTTGGACTGGTGAAGTCGTAGAAATTTTCAGACAACCATTTTTGACTTTTCCCAGAGGTGTGGCAAGGGGCCGAATCCTGCTGCCATACATACGGCCTACCATTGGCTACCCTTGTTATCCAGGGCTTGACTACAGTGTTTAGCAACTCCACGTAGCCATCTGAAGTCAACCTGAGGCCCTCTTGGAAAAAATGCGGAGGCATCACATTGCCTTCAGAGGATACACATCCGAAAACCATCACAGTTTGGGGAAATTTAGTCTGCATTACACGAGGAATGTCCTTTGTACTGTATGCAAGCCATCTGTTATTCTGCGTGTTGTGTTTTTGATCCTGGCAAAAGTTTTTCTCATCGGAAAAGAACCAGATTGTTTGTGGTTCCGCAGGATGTTTCACTCTGCTTAGAAGTTTCTTCGCGTTTATCAAACGTTTTTCACGGGCCTTTTCTGTAAGCAGCTGACCTTTGCGGCGCTTGTATGAGTAGTAGCGGAGGTCTTCATTGAGTGCAAGCTTCATAGTAGAGGCTGCAACATTCATTTCACGTGACAAAGCCCGAATTCCAATGCCAGGGTTCTTCAACACCTGTTCCTGCAGATTTGCGAGGAATTCTGCTGTATGAACGCAATCAGATCGTCTGCTAGGGATCTTTCTTCTTGCTACATCCTCGTAGTCACCATTGCAAGTCTCTAGTTCATGCCTGATTGTTTTTACTGTATTCAGGGAGCATTGGGCAGCAGTCGAAATATCCTTATTTTGATGGCCGGCACGAATCATCATGATACAAGTTATTCTCTTCCATGATTCAGGTGGGTTCCAGCTATCCATCCTTTCTGACATCTTGTATATGAATGAAGAAGGGTCCAACCTTTTAAATGAAGAGAAGTGTGTGTTAATACATGTAACTTACGGAAAAATATAATTAATTATAAATATGTCAAATTTATCCCGAACACCCTGTATATATATATATATATTTGTAATTTTTTTATTTATTTTTACATAGTCTGGAAACCCTGCTCTAGACACCAAACATGAACTCCTTGAAGCCACTTCTGGCCTCCAATAAGCAGGGTGGAAGTCTCACACTGGGCAGTGAAATTCCCACCTAAAGACAGTCACAAACATTCATGGTGGGATTTGAACCTGTTGGTTGGAGAGTAAGTATGCTAGCCACTCAACCAACTGGGCTGCCATATCTCTTGTTTATAGCTCTTTTCTATCCTCTAATACACTCCAGGCATCTACATAAACCATGTCTCTCTTTTGACACATTCTAGCTATTATGTCATTCATTAATGATGCTCTTTTCTTCAACTCTGCATTACCATTCAAGGCTAACATACTCACTATTCTCTCTCTCTCTCTCTCTCTCTCTCTCTCTCACTCACACACACACACACACTCTCTTCTGCTGCACAACCTCGAGCATCATCCTTAGATCTCTTGTCACCCAATTCACATTACCTCTCAGTTCATTCGGACCCACCATCACAATCATTTCATCCACAACTTTACCTCATTAATTGCCATAATCACACTGTCTGTTATTTCTCCAGGAGCACTCTGGCATTCTATTGCAATTTCATACATCACACCTCAGTGCTTTGTCCCTGCTCCCTTCATCCAGAATGCCAGAAATTATGCACTCTCCTGCTTGCCACAAAAAAATAAAAAAAAATAAAATAAATATTTGCCAAAGATCCTCCCCCCCCTCCTATTTTTTTAATATTTCCAGCAACTCAATGGGAGTTCCATAAAATGATTAGTGGTGCTGCTTTCTTGTTTGGAGAACCTTTCTTTTATGTGAGAACCATTCCAAGAAGGACCAATCAATAAAGAATAGAAAGGACAGTAAAAACAACACTGACTTTCTGGAAAATATATTTTGCTACATTAGTTTTTGTTATTAAAATGATTCTTTATATTAAGCATATTCTTCAGTGTTTTCTTAAAATTAAAACGATTTTGTTTAGAAAGTTGTTTTTTAATTAAATAAAAAACATTTTCTCCACTTGTCAGCTGGCAAAATCTACTTGCTACAAGTGGGCGAGCATGTTTGTTGAGCCTGCCTGTATCCATCACTGTCTCTCTCTTTGCACTCCTGCTTTATCTGATCTCTCCATCCCTAGCTCTTGCACTACCTTGTCTTCCTCCCATTCCCTCTCTTCCCCTGTTTTCTCTCTCTCCTTCTATCATTCCCATGACTTTCTCACTTCTACTCTTGTTCGCTTCACATCAGCTAATCTTCCTAGTCTCTTCTCTCATTATTCATCTGAGCTCATTCTTCACATGTTCCACTTCATCTTTCAGCACCTATCTCTCCAAACAACTTGCTCTCACTTGCCATTGATCCACTATGTCATCACCATCCTCCAAATCTCTTATCCTAATGGTATCACTCATTCCACATGATGCTCGTCATCCTCATCCTTGAACAAGTTACTCGTCTCTTTGTATTGGCATTAGTTTATGACATGCCACTACTGAAATCAGTTATGTGAATATCCTTGTTGCTCAGCTGTTCCCATTTCCTTCATTTTATGCAGACATGCACTATCTAGTCTTTTATACATTCTTAACTGCCAGGAAGCACACGTCACAAAATCTTGTAGTATATTGTGTAAACATCTCCATCTTTTCTGCCTATCAGCCAGTTTTTGTAATCTATAAATCTTCAGTCTGTCCTCATACTAGACATTCCATGGTCTTGCCACCATTTTGGTTATTGTTTCCAAATCCTCTTTACATCTTCAAGAAATGAAGGTGACTAGATCAGTGTCTAGATAGGGCTGTATCCAAACCTTATAAAGAGAAATAATAATCTCATCGTCTCTGTTTGTCAGGTATTCCTATGAGCTATTTTAAACTTCTTTTGCAATATGACTTGTGAACTTCAATTAACAGTCCAACAGAAAACATCCACATCCCTAACCTCATTAATTTCCTGCAGCCCAATTCCATCATTGTAGTACACAGCTGATAACGTCTTTATTCCATGGTGCATAACTTTACATTTCGCCATATTAATCTGTCAGCTATTTTACCTTGCCCACAGCATCAGTCTGCTTAAATCAACCTGCAAGAGATCTGCATCAATCCTATATTAAATGTTGCTCTACCAGCTTTGCATTATCAGCAGATAACTGAATATTTTTCCTAAAACTAGATATATGTGGGGGGGGGGGCTGAAAAGTTCTGATAAATACTTAGAACAAAAATATTAAAGCAACTGATATAACCACAAGAAAGAACCTGCTAGTAGCAGAGTTATGAAGGTAACTTATGTTCTTTCTTGTGGCTATATCATCTGCTTTAATATCGTTTTTGTTCTACGTGTTATAAGAACTTTTCAGCCCGCCCTCATATCAGTAACATGCAAGTTAAAGGACAGTGGCCTCAGTACGGAACACAGTGGTATTCTGCTAGTCACAAGCCTTCCTTGACTCTGCGCCTGCATAAATTACTATCTGATGCCTTTCCATTAGCCACCCTCCCATGCCACCGGCTTCATATACAAACCCATTTGCTCCAGTTTATTTAACAGAGTTCCATGTGCAGTATCTTGTCAAACCCCTTTGAAAAGTCTAGCAGAATCATCATGTATCCATTCCCTTTATCTAGCTCTGCGATTACTTTATTATAAAAAATACAAATTACTGGTATATGATCTACCTTTCACAAAACTATGCTGCTCCCATAAAGTATTGTATTCCTATCTAGTATCTTGACCACCACTCCTGAGATGCTGCTTGGCTACCTCTGTTTGGATGCTCCTTTATTCAACAGACTCCCCCCTCTTTCTGTTCCCTTTATTCCCAAAGACTCAAACAAACCTAGACAAGGGCACTGCCAGTTTCCTAGCACATTCTTATAATATGCAAGCTGATATCCCATCTAATTGTATAGCTGTATTCTCATCAAGGTTCTATAATATCCTATACATCTATTCTTTATCTACTCTGTTTCCACATCTGTCCTTATCACATCTGTTAATGCAGATTTTCCACCTGGATTATAAACCTTTTCGAGATCACCTCCCTACCGTTACCATCATGGTTGACCAAGTGGATACTCTAACCAACACTTAGTGGGTTCGAATCCTGCCATGGGTATGATGGCATGGATGTTTCTAAAAGCTGCTCTGGATGAGCGAGCTTGTATAGTTCCTTGAGTTTTTGTTGTTAGTGATCATTTGTTCAGTAACTTAACTGGTTTATTCACTTCCCCACTATCAGAATTATTCTCCCATAATCATTCTTCCTTTTACTTCTATTATACTGAAAGAATTCCTTTAACATTACCCTTACCTTGGTTCCCTCAGCCAATTTCCTCTTGTTTTCTGATTTTGCTTTTTTTTACCGTACTGATCATCCTTGTAGCCTCTGCTTTATACATGGCTTTGCCAATTATCTTTCTCTTTAAATTTTCTCTGCAAATTTTTACTGTTATTTATTTACAACACCTGCTTGATGATATTACTCAATTGTTTTGGAAGGTGGTGAATGGATTACCAGAGGTGGTTGCGAGTGCTTTATCAGTGAATAGGTTAAAGAGGAATATGTAGGTATTGTGTGAATAATGGATTCCCCCATGATGAGTGTTTTGACTCCATAGAGACATGTATAATAAAAATAATAATTCTGATTATACAATCTGCTACTACTTTCTTCAAATACTCACTTCCTGTGCCCTACTAACATCCTGGTACTAGGAGTGATACAGTGGGATGATGCAGTCTCTTAGATTATACCAAATTAGTAATTCTACATATAACCATTCTTAACTTAGAAGTCCACATATTTAGTCACCTCCCAGGCAATACTGCATGATCACTCTCACCAAATGGTAGCATAGTAGTCATTGATTGTAAATCTCCTGATGCAGTCACAGGATCCAGCACTCTAAAACCTCTTGTACCTTCCATCACATGCTTCCTCAGGTAATTTCTTAGTAGCCGCACAAATTTCATTTTCTTCCATCCAAGCGGTCACTCCTTTCCTCCCTACAATCTGTCCCCAAAGTTGAAATAACCCACAGTTACTTCCTAGTGTACTGGAATTTATCTGTCGATGCATACTGTCCCCATCATCTTGTGCATTTCCTGGTCTCCAGTAGTAAGCATATTCAAGTACAGCTGTATATATTTTGTCTTGTTGTTCTCTCACACTGGGTGGTGCCTTCACCGACTTACTGCTCATCATTTTTTTTTTTGCTACATCTCATCTGCTACCACCAGCGATACTCATGTCAGCCAATTACTTTTGGTCGAGAACTAACCAATGCCAAAAAATTCTTGTTCCTAATGCTTCTGGCATTAGTATACTGAAGCGTAGCGGTCTCCTGGACCACAACTACCCTTACACTTTGTACTGACCATCCTGTTCCGATTTTGACTGAAGTATACCATGCATTTTCCATTTTCCAAGCGACTTTCCCTTACAAGAGGTCATCCCTGCAACCATCCTACCTTCACCGCTCTAGTTTCTCCGCCCTAACGCTGGTTTATAAAACGTTTCCAAATAACTGTTTCATGCAATATTTAAATACATCCCATCTCTCATGCAGCTGTGTCTTCATATATTTTAAAGGAGTTTCTGAAACCCATCGTTTTTTTTTAATGAAAAATGACAATTATTAAAAAAAAATTAATCCCAATCCTCAAAATTATTGCCATATCAAGATTTCGTGCATAATGTCTATGAATAGTAAAGGGTTTGTTCAAGCGAAAAGGAACATTATAGGAATAACATGTGTAAAGTTCGGGGTATTTAATACACTGATGGATGTTATTAAAATTGAAGCTACTATCAAATATTTATAATAATAACATATATCTGTAAACATTAACTTTTTTTGTAACTACTTTTGTTTAATGGATATTAAAACTTCATCCCCTTTCCTCCTCATGACTCAACTATTTATATTTGGCTTGTGTTTTAGTTACGTTTTGAAGTTGAATTTTATTTCGTAAGTATAATTATTATTTTTTACTATAATAATAAAATGCTCCACAGAGATATTGTATTGAGACCACACGAACCTATATTAATATATGCGTGTATTACAATATTAGTTGCTACAAAATATGTTTTCTAGAAGCCACAACTTGCTAGCTTATAGCTGCTTGAAAATGGAACACCGCCACAAAGACTAAGCAAAGAAGGGTCAATAGCTTGTGTGAGATCGGTTAATATATCCTGGTACTTTGTGTCCTTGTAGTGCTCGGTCACGATTACTCATGTCGGGGCTATGAAAGTGGAGGCAATCAGGCATGCTGACGGGCCCTAGATGTAGCCGCAGGCTGTGATGCAGTTCCGTTCCCGGTCCGACCGGTTAGGTGACTTTTGTCTGCCCTACTGCCATATGCCGCTAGCCAAGTAGTGCTATAAAAAATTAAATAATATACTACTAATAATAATAAACTGCAAGTTGATTTTATATTAAAGGGTTTTAAATATATATTAAAATTACAATTTTAATAATAAGCCAAGTGCTATATGAAGCAAATTTACTTGCTGCAGCCGCTTACTCAGTAGTTTCCATTTTTACTTCCTGTTTTAAGTAGCGTGGTTGTTAGTATTTGCATTTGGCGACTTCCCCATATGTAACAGCCTAATATTTTTCCAGTCGTTAATTGACATTACATAGGTTTTAGTGAAAGCGAAGTTTTTGGTTATGTGAGATTATAAATCAATTTCTACCGACTTATTTCAGATAATGATCTGTGGCTTTGGGAATTATTTTGAGCTTTTTTTTTGGTTACTACAAAAGTATTATTCATGCAGTAACTAAAAATGATTACTGAAAAAAAAAAAACTCCATTTACCAGTTCAAAATTTGATACTTTAGTGTATTTCATTTTATTATATAATTCGAAGTTAAGCAGTGAATTAAGGGACAAATATTGCAGTTTGTGAAAATGTTGTGGAGAAAGAAAGGGATGGGATATTCTTATTATTATTGTTATCAACACCTGACCTCCATGGAGTCAGAGACTCATCGTAGGAGGTACTCACTATTGCATACAATGCTTATCCAACCTCATCTTAAACTGATTCAATGTGTCCACATCCACAACACACTCAGGGGCAATTGCGTTCCACTCACCAACCATCCTCCATGCAAAGAATCTGCTTCTCACTCCTTTGCTCACACCCTCCTTATACAGTTTCCAGCAATGGCCTCTTGTCTACTTCCCTCTCCAATTCTATGAAAAATCTCTTCCATATCTACCTGAAAACAACCCCTGACCAGTTTATATGTCTCAATCATATCCCCCCCCCCTCTTTCTCCTATTCACGAGGCTCTGCAGCTTACATTCCCTCAGTCTGTCCTCGTACTCCACATTCCAAAGACCACTGACTACCTTTGTGAATCTTCTCTGTACCCTTTTCAACATATCCTCATCACCATGAAAACCTGGCGACCAAATCTGTGCACAATAATCCATATGAGGCCTGATCAAGGCCTTATACAATGGAATCATAACCTCTCTATTTCTGCATGTCAGGGTTCTCCACACCATTGCCATTATTCGATGTGATGTCTTCACAACTTGTGCAATGTGGCCCCTGAATTTCAGGTCCTTGTCCACCATCACACTTAGATCTCTCTCATCTCCTCTACTCTCCTCTGTTAAAGTTTCCCCACCAAGTGTATACTTGGCATCCCATCGTTGCTTACCAAATCTCAAAACCTCACACATGGCAACATTGAACTGACAATTCCACTTACCTGCCCATTCATGCAATCTATTCAAGTCCTCCTGTAAGGCATTAACATCAGCCTGACTGTGCATTGCTCTCCCCAGTTTTGCATTATCTGCAAACAGCTGGATATCACTAGTTAAACCCAACCCAATATCATTAACATACAAATTGAACAACAATGGCCCCAAAACTGACCCCTGTGGCATGCCACTGGTAACCTTTCTCTTTCGAGCTACTGCACCCCCCCCCCCCATCTACAACTTTCTGATACCTATCTGACAGCCAGTCACTGATCCAACACAGAAGTCTGTTATCCAATCCCATCTCTTTCAGTTTAATTAAGAGTTTGTCATGTGGCAGTCTATCAAAAGCCTTTGCAAAATCCAAGCACACCACTGTATATGCATCTCCTCTGTCCAAGGTATTTGTCACCTTGTTATAGTACATAAGTAAGTTAGTGAAATATGATCTCCCTTTAACAAACCCATGCTGATAACCACAGAGAATACTGCTGTTATCAACCCATTTCTGTATCCTACTTCTCACCAATCTCTCTCTCTCTCTCTCCAGGACCTTCACCACGACTCCAGATATACAGACGAGTCTATAATTTGAAGCTACAGCCTTATCACCACCTTTATGCAATGGAACAATTTTACCCTCCTTCCATTCCCTTGGAACCTGTGCTGTTACAAAACTCTTGTTAAACAGGCATGCCAATGCTACTGCCAGTTCCCTGGAACATTCTCTTTAGATGCGTAGTGATATTTCATCAAATCCTATCGCC
This sequence comes from Typopeltis vanoorti, assembly GCF_054136105.1. NCBI lineage: Eukaryota > Metazoa > Arthropoda > Arachnida > Uropygi > Thelyphonidae > Typopeltis > Typopeltis vanoorti. The sequence continues at coordinate 36,822,614 of NC_143554.1, forward strand.
TTATTAACATCAAGGTTATTTATTTTCCTGTTCACTCACAATTAAGCTATCCTCTCCTATGCCCTCTACACTTAAGTTCCTCATGATTCCACCCTGATCAGGATGAAACACACTTATAAATTGATCACTGAATATCTCAACAATGTCTTCTGCAGCAGTTACCATTCTACCATTTTCATCCCTTAACTTCATCTTTCCATGATCATTCTTCCTTCTACTTGCCACATATTTAAAAAAACTCTCTAGGGTTTTTCTTAGCCTGATTTGCCAATTTCTGCTCATCCTCTACTTTTGTTTTCCTTACTAACTGAGTCACTCTCCTGGCTTGTTCTTTATATTATTCTTCATGTGACTGATTACCATTATTCATCTTGTACTTCCTCCAAAGGACTTTCTTTTTCCAGATTTCATGCTTAAACTCCACATTCATCCATTTTACACTAACCTTATTCAGCCTTTAGGCCTTTGGGATACATTGATGCTATTATGTATTTCTTTGTAAGTTCCCATGCAGCATTTATTTCCTTACCACTCAACTCCTCGTTCCATGTTATTGCTCGAAGTTGTCTCCTAAGCTTGTCATAATCACCAGTCTTATAATTCCACATATATCCTTTCCTCGCAAAGGCCTGCACATGACTAGCCGCAACACAGGTGATTACTTCATGATCACTTTCACCAACTGGAGGAAAATGTGAAACCCCTCTAACAATTACGTCCTCTGATGAAATGATGAGATCTAGAACTCTTGATCCTCGCGTGCCTTTCTTTACATGCTGCCTGAGATAGTTATCTCTCAAGAACTTGAGAAATTCACTTTCCTTATTCCCAGATGCTATCTCTTCATTCCAATCTATACTGCCATAGTTAAAATCACCCATAATAATTACCCTTCCTTTGTTCACTAATCCAAGTTGTTTATACATTTCTTCATCACCACCTTCCATGTTCCCAGGCATATAGCAATATCCAACTAAATATGTCTTCCTCTCAACCTCCACATTACACCACACTACCTCATAACCATTGCCACTATTTCCCTCTTTCATGTCTACCTTATGTGGACTTAATTCCCCTGTTATTATCATTAGCAGTACCCCCTCCCTTCCTGCCCTTTCTATCCTCTTGAAAAATACTGTACCCTTCCATTTCTATTCCGGTTACGATATTATCTTCATTCAACCATGTTTCACTTATTCCAATGATTTGGGGGCGAATAAACTCATTCACTGAAACCATTTCATCTCCTTTATTTCTGATACTTCTGGCATTTTGTAAACAAACACAACAGTTCATTTTTAGGTCTACAGCCAGTCCTATCCAAGCCATATGCTGGTTGCGATTTCCCTGCTAATGCGAAAAATTCCTCCCTCTTATTTCGTATGCTTCTTGAATTAGTGTACAAAAACTGCAGATTCCCTTTACTTCTTATACCAGCTTTAGAACTGATATTCATTCTACTAATTTTAGTATTCACAATAGTCCCATGCCAATTTTTATCCACTCTATTTTTAAAATTATTCCATGAAAAAAGGATCAACAAACACACATTCACTGCATAAGTTTCTCTGTCTCACACTCAACCTCTTCAAATTTAGTTTCCCTGCCCAATTACTTCTACTTGCTCAGAAAACAGTAACTTCCTCAAACACTTATGACCCTCCAAGTTCAGATGTAACCCATCTCTTGCATACAGCTGTCTTTTGCCTTCAAACGCACTCCAGACATCAACAAATTCCAGACCTCTTTTTTTGCATATTCTTGCAATCATATCATTCATTATCAAAACAAGGCAGCACACACACACACACTATCCTCCCTTCGACACTTTTCTTCTTCACAATATCTAACAATGTTCTTAAATCTTTTGCTACCCGATTAATACTACCTCTCAGGTCATTTGTGCCCACCATAACTATCATCTTTTCTGCATCTTGCCCTCTCTTTATTGCGAAAGTCACTCTCTATTGTTCCGCCAGACAAGCACTCCTCCTTTAATCATTGAATCACCATAGATTATACCACTCATAACTTCATTCCCACCCAAACAAGTGTCACTCACTCTCTCATTTTCTACATGCTTCTGCATCACTCTCCCAATTTCATTACATTTCCTCATCACTCTCCCAACTTCATTACTTTCCCTCATTACTCCTTTACTTACTCCCTCACTTTCACATCTCATTTCCTCTCGAACTCTTGTGCATTCATTATGTTGACTCCCAATCACTTCCATTCTATTCATTACTCCATCAATTACCAAATTCTCACTCATACTTCAACCTGTTTTAGTTACCTCAACTAAAGTAATCTCAATAGGCCTAATTTCTCTACTCATCACATTTAACTTAGTCTTAATATCCTGAACCTCCTTTCTGAGCATTTCCAATTCCTCTTGCAGGAGATGAAGTTCAAACATTTCAGAACCAGAAAAGAATGACGAGCTCTTCTGATAGGAATCTTCATTTTTAGTGAAAGTTGGAGAATCTGCAGATGCAGCAATTGTTGGACAGTTAACTGGAATACCACTCCTCTTCAACTTAGAGAGCGGAATAGACACAGGAATTGGATTGCTATCAAGTGCTGATGAATCACCATGCGCTGTACCACCAACATCAGACTTATTCAATTTGCCGTTTAGTGACACATGAGGTTGCTGCTGCATGTTAAACTTAATCACTGGAATGAGCTAAAGAAGGCAATCCATCAATATTGTTCCTTATCTTAGGACGAGAAGAACAAGGAACAGGTGAAGCAGGTGATCCAAATGGTAAGACATGCCCAAAGCCAGACATATCCTGTACAATATTGCATAATGCCGGTGTCTTAGACCACACAGAACAAAGAACCAAAGATTGTTCATTACCACACTAGCCAGGCACTCCAAGAGAAGACTGGATGTTGTACAATATTTGATGGTGAAGGTCTGTTATTAGGATAGATACATATAGAATAGATGTTATCATTAATAACGAATCTGTGGAGTCATGAAACTTATCGCCGAGGGTTTCACTCAACCATCAGCAGCATATCTATCAGGTTTTGAGCCTTCAACTGTTTTCATACTCTTAGCATTCACGGCGATTTAGTAGGATAGATTTACTGCATTTGCCCTTTTGATTTACTGCACTTGCAAGTGCAGAGGGATGGGTGTGGCAAATGTCTGGTGAACATCTCTTAATAGAGTGCGTAACCCCAACTATGTAATTTGAAGTGGCAGTGGGATCCTATTTTTCCTGGTTTGGCCTAGTCCTATTTATTTCCTGGTCTTGAACATTCTGGACAATGCAATGCATCATACTTTGTGGCATTTCTATGGAACTGACCATTGTCTCTTTCTGCAAGGCAGTGCACTGTGTCATAAGTAACTGCATGGTTTATGAACATGAACATTATCACACTTGAACTGGCCTTCACAAAGCCCTGATCTCAACTCTATTGAAAATCTTTGGGATGAACTGCAGCGTCGGAATTTATGTGCCTATAAAGAATGGTCTAAAATTCCCTTTTATTGCTATTGTATGCTTGTGGAAAGTATGCTCCATAGGATTGCTGCAGCCATCACAGCAAGATATCTTGCATTTCAGAAGTCAACGGATACACTGTGGTATCCGTTGACTTCTTTCCAAGCAGTGTGTGCGTAAAGTCATGGGAGGACTTTGGCAAGAATATAGAAAATAAATATCAAGAAGGTGGCAAAATATTCTGGAGGTTGTTGAAGAAGCTTAGGAATGGAGGAAAGAGTGCTGTAAAAGGAGTTAGAGATGATAAAGGTGACATGAAAATAGGAGAAAAAGCTATCTTTGAAGTATGGAGTAATTACTTTGAAAAACTGCTAAATGAAACAAGCAGTTTCATTTAGCAGTTTTCATTCACAGCACAGTGGTAAAAAACACTGACCAGGCATGCAGTCAGGAATACATATCCATTCCTGAAGTAGAAAAAGCCATCAAAGGCTTGAAATGTGGAAAGGCAGCAGGAGTAGATGATATTCGACCCGAAATGCTGAAGTATGGTGGTATAAGAGTCTTACAGTGGCTGCACTGCATAGTTCAGAAAGCCTGGACAGAGGGGCGAATTCCCGATGATTGGAGTAGAGCTCTCATAGTACCCATATTTAAAAAGCGAAATAAAACTGAATGTGAGAATTACAGAGTATATCGCTACTGATGTTCCTGGCAAGATCTATGCAAGTATACTTGAGAAACGGTTGAGAAGAATTGTGGAAGAAAAGCTTGGTGAAGAACAAGCTGGATTCAGGCCAAATAGAGGCTGTCAGGATCAGATCTTCACTTTACGACAAATAGTCGAGAAAGTATGGGAATATAACACAGATCTGTATTTAAGTTTTGTCGATTTGGAAAAGGCATGTGACAAGGTGCCAAGAGAGAAGCTATTCAATATGCTACAGCTATATGGTATCAATGGGGCATTATATCAAGCAATACTTAGTCTTTATTTGAGTTGCAAGTCAACAGTTAGAATTGAAGGAAGTACAGGAAGATGGTTTAATGTTAAATCTGGTGTGAGACAAGGATGTACATTATCCCCTCTGTTATTCATTATATATATGGATCACATTATGAAGGAAAGTGGTATTAAACATGATATCAAAATTGGAGATGTTAATGTCAGCTCTTTGCTTTATGTGGATGATGTTATACTTCTAAATAAATCCGCTACAAGTCTGCAAGATTCTCTGACTAAATTGAATAGCTGTTGTAATAGATATGGTATGAAGGTCAGCAATAAAAAGACAAAGACAATGAAAATAGGCAGAATCATTGAAAATGTCAACTGTCTTGTGAATGGAGAACCTGTGGACCAAGTGAAACATTTCAGCTACTTAGGCACAATTTTTACTGAAGATGGTAAATTAAATATAGATATAGTCAACAGAATCAGCAAAGCTGGTATGGTAGGAAGTCAATTGAATAAATTCATATGGAATAAGAGAGAAATTAGTCGGAACACTGAATTAGCTGTGTACAAGACAGTGTTCAAACCAGTTTTAACTTATGGATCTGAGAGCTGGGTCAGAAGTAAAACACTTGATCAAAGACTAGAGGCCGCAGATATGAGAGTCCTGAGAAAGATTATAGGCATGAACAGATGGCATCAATGGCAATATCATATTAAAAACAAGGATATTACGAAAGAACTTGACATTGTCAAGTTCTTTCCTAATATCCTAACGCATTCCTGTCAACATCCAGGAATGCGTTAGCAGAGCTAATCTCAGGTGGTATGGTCACTTAAACAGAATGAGCGAAGAAAGATTAGCAAAACAAGTGTTCTCTGTCAGGTTGGCAGCAAAACGACCCAGAGGAAGACCAAGATATAGGTGGATTGATACGGTACAAAGTGCCTTAGACGATAGAACTATAAGATCTGATAAGGTTGGAATCTTGACAAGTAACAGACTGATTTGGAGGAAAATTGTAGATAGGAAGTTAATAATGATGTAATTTTTTTTCATGTAGTACTATTAAATCCTGTATACCCCTTGAGGGTACATGGCAGGAATTTGATGATGATGACACTTATTTTAACAGGCAGAAAAACACATGCTAGTGCAATACTGCACATACTAATTTGAGATACTCTGTAATTGAGTACCTTAATTCTTAGGACCAATTATAATAGGCCCATTTCATCTTTCACATTTCTTGTACTTTAAAGTCATTTAAACAGCATATTCCACTTGCTATGAAAAGTGTACTTACTTTTCAGAGATAATTCCTAGCTTTCGTTCCACCAGTTTATGCCTATATTATAACATATCTTTTTAGTCTGTTTACTAGACCACAATCCACGTCCTTAATTTGTCTCACATGCAGTTGTCTAGATGCTCTCAGATCAAGGCTTTATAAAGAGGAACAAGAACTCCCTTATCCATATTTGTCATTGGTTTCAACACACTTATCCTTTGCATTATCTAAAGACTGCTATAATATGTTCCCTGAATGTCAACTCCTTATTTACTATTATAATTCTGACATTATCATACCCTTCAATCTGTTCTCTCCAAGATGAAAAACCTTATATTTACAGCATTAAACTGATAAGTTATTTACACATCATCCTGAATGGACACTGTCAGTCATTTCTTTTTGTTCTTCCAAAGAACAAGCAACTGTATATCATCCCTGTTCTCATCAAACTGTCTGCAATATTGTTAGTATGCAAATTAAATTATTTTATATGAATCCTATCCCTAATACATCATTGTTTTCATACTAGTGCTAACTGATGGCAAATTACCACTTGGCTAAACAAGATGGTGGGTAGCACTGACTGAAAGGTAGAGTACACTGCCACCCTACTTTTATTCTGTTCATTTATACACTCACTACACACACACACACACACACACACTGATTGTTATATAAATAAGCCATCTCTTATCCCATGCAACTTACTCTAGTATATGTAATTACTGCAGTGTAGTGTTCTGTTAAAAGCCTTTGTAAATTTCAATAATATTGCCTGTATTTAATTTAGTTATCACATTACTATAAATATAAGTGAAGCATAATTACCTGATCTTTCCTTAACAAGGCCATGTTTTCTGCCATTGTTTCATATTATATTTCATATATATTTCAGAAATATATATCTGTCTATATACTTTGAATTCTATTTCTGGTTATGACCAGCGTTTTTTGATTACTAATTATTATTATTATTATGTGACACCTCCAGGGAGTCCAAATACTCATCGAAGGTGAGTGTGCCAACAGCATTGAATGATTGATCCTCTTTAATCATTCCAGAAACACTATGTTGTCTATAAATAAATAATGCAGCCTTCATTTTGACTAGCCTTTTTTAAGATTTTGAAGCCCCTCAAATGATAAATGCCAGTATCGATTGTGACTGTCAATCAACAGGAGATTAACTTGAACTTGACAAATCTTCACTCATCTTTGAACAAATAACATGGCAAAAGTTTTGGGAATTTCACATAATTGTTCTAGTTATCTCTGAGGCATTTGAATGGGTTTGACATAAAGGCTTCATTAAGTAGGTTCCCAACATATGTGTTTCTTTTAACCTCTGCACCTTGCTAACTTGGTTGCTAACTTGGTTACTAACTTGGTTGCTAACTTTTCGTCTTGATGCATGTTTTACACGTGATGTCCAGTGTTATATGTTGAATTTTTATACTCAAGCTAAGTTTACTGCAAGTTGTGTATACAGTCACAGTGGTATCCTGCACTCTTCTTTCTCATTTGGCACACATCTTGCACTTTACGAATCATCAAAACTTTCTGAATATCAACTTATAATAGCTCTAAATTTTGATCTCTAAACCATTCTTTAGTGGGTGCACTGATAAACTTGTTCACTTCATGCTCATTACAACACTCAGTCACGACTTATTTCTCACTAAAAAGAACCATTTTCTTCTGTTCTTACTTTTGACAACTGAACAAAATGAGATTTCTCTTGTTGGGATTGCTCTAAACTCCAGTTTCTCTTGGCATAAGTACATTACAAATATTATGCTTCAATATCCAAAAAATTAGGCTTTCTCAAAGCATTACCTCTGAACAGTTGTTAACTGTCTACAAATCCATCGAATATTGTTTTCACATTTGGGATGGTTAACCTAATTGCTCATTAAAAATACTCAACTCAGTACAAACGAGAGCAATCAGGTTGGATGACCAATCTCTCATCAGAAACAAATTCTTAATCTACCCACCCACAGTACTAGTTTTTGATAGGTTTACAAAAAAACTGTCATGGGTAGATAGAACAAAAAAAAATTATAAAAAGCAGCTTGTGTTTTATGTAAATATTTCCATTCTGATTGTTCATCAGAATTAGCATAGATCAGCGTTTCAACCTTTCTAAGCCCAAGGACCAGTAAAATGCCTAAAACAATTCTACGAACCACTAAGTTATGTAATTTTATTTAACTGGAAGTAAACAATTAAAAGATTTGATATTCTTTCTGAATAGATAATCTTTTCCATCTTTCTATAACACCACATTTCCAATGCATTAATTCTTTCCATATCTCTCTTTCTGAGTGTCCATGACTCACTTCCATAACTTGCAATACTCCAAACTGTTGCTTTAACTATTCCAATTCTAACACCTATTTTAACATTCTTGTTTATTAAAATTCTCTTCATTTCCATAAATGCTGACTTAGCTTTGCTTATTCTATTTCTAATGTCTAACTCTGAAGTTCTTTTGTCTGAGATCCAGCTACTTAAATATTGAAATCTTTCTACTTCTAAAATCTTTCCTCCACATCTTATCTTTACATTATCTCCTATTTTTCTGCCCATTATCTTTGTCTTGGTCTTCTTTGTTTTAATCCTTAGTCTGTACTCTTTACAAGAGTTTTCAATTCTTTGAACACTTTGTTATGATCCATTTTCACTTTCTGCCATCACCACCACATCATCTGCATATCTTTAGTTATTAATGATTCTTCCATTTATTTTTATCCTTCTTCTACATTCTCAAGTGCCTCTCTAAGCATCTGTTCACTATAAACATTACACAATAATGGGGATAACGTGCATCCTTGTCTAACTCCTCTCTCCACCGGAAATTTTCCTGTTTCCTCTCCATTTACACATACTGGCATTGTTTGTAACCAATATAATCTCTTTAAAATTTCCAAGTCATAAGAGTCAATATCAATATTTTCTAGAATGTCAAAAAGCCTTTTATGTTTCACTGTATCAAATGCCTTTTCAAAATCTAGAAATCCCAGAAACAACTTTCCACCATGGTTTAGTGTTTTCTCCCCAATAATTCTTAGACAAGCTATAGCCCCTCTAGTTCCACTGTTGGTTCAGAATCCAAACTATTCCTCATTCATTTCTTTTTCTGTTTTATTCTTAATTCTCTCTAAAATTATTTGTGCCAAAATTTTTTGCTGTGTGAGTTATAAGACTTATTGTTCTAAAATTGTCACAGTCTAAAACGCCAGTCTTTTTTTTTTGGAATGGGGATAGAAATTGATCTTCTAAACTCCTCTGATAATTCTTGTCCCTCATAAATTCCATTAATAATTTGCCATAACTTCCATACCTTTTTCACCTATATTCCTTATAAGTTCTATCTGTATACCATCTATTCCAGGGGATTTTCCTTCTTTCATCTTTTGAATTGCCAGATTCAATTCCTCCCTCATGATGTACAGCCTCTGCCCACTATGCTCTTTCATTTGATTTTCTCCTCTTCCTCTGTCTTCATAAAGTTTACTTACATATTCTTCCCATCTCTGTAATATCTTCTCTTTTTCTATCAGAATTTCACCTCTTTCATTCTTGACTGCACCAGTCCTTTGCATCTTTCTCCTTCCTGTCATCATATTAATGTTTTTATAAGCACCTTTTGTCATTTCTCTCTGCCTTTGCTGTTGTATCTTTACTTATTTCATCTAACCACTCTTCCTTTTTCCTTCTTATCTCTCTTTTGTATCTCCCTCAAGTCTTTATACTGCTTTTTTTCTCTCCTCTGTTTTACTGTTAATTAACTTTCTTCTTTGTGATATTTTCCTCAAAATATTGTCCGTCATCCATGGCTTCTTTCTTTTCTCTCTTTTTTCTTCTGTTTTGGCTAAATATAATTCTGTAGCAGTAATTATGCTTTCCTTCAGAAACTTCTATTTTTCACTTACATCATCACTTTCTTGTATATTTCTCTCATTCATTTCTTCTTCTACTTTCTTTGCAAATTCATTCGCTGTACTTGGTATCTTCAGCCGCTCCATGTTCCATGATTTGTTCCGTTTCCCTGCAGTTATCTTTTTTAGATTAATCCTCATCTTAGTTGACAACAATATATGATCTGTATCACAGTCTGCTCCTGGATATGTTGTCGCATCTTTTATAATGTTTATATATCTTTAGTTTATCAAAACATAATCTATCTGATTTCTTCTACTATTTATATCCTCCCCTGGGACTTTCGACGTATACAATCTTCTTGGATGTTTCTTAAACCAAGTGATGTTCATAATTGCTAAATCATGTTTTCTACAGAAATCGAGCAACATATCTCCTCTTTCATTTGTCACTGCCAATCCATATAGCCCAACAATATCTTCCTCCCTTCTTCTTCTGATTTTTGCATTCATATCACCCTGTATTATAATTATATCTTTTGTTTCTTTACATTTCAAATCCTGTTCTATATTGCCATAAACTCCCTCTACCTTCTCATAATCACAAGTAGGTAAATATATCTGAATACGTAAAATATTTCTTGGTTTTGCTTTCATCTTTACCACCAAAACTCTGTCTAAGATTTGCCAGTAGCCTTCCACTTGTTATTTTCAATATTATATCAACACCTGCTTGATGCTGCTCTTCCCCTCCTGAGTAAATTATTCTCATTCCATCCTCCGTTCTAAAATCTCCTTTTCCTTTCCATCTCACCTCAGCCATTCCCAGAACATCTATTTTCAATCATAGCATCTCCATCTTTACAATCTCCAATCTTCCAGTTTGATGTAAGGTATTCACATTCCAAGATCCGATGTGAAAATTACTGTTAGCCCCTTTTCTACATGAGTATATTCCAGTTTCCTCTTCTCCACCTCCCGCAGGCTTTAGTAAAGCAGATTCATATGACTGACATGCAATCTGATCCATATCAACACTGGAACAAGTGACCTCCCTGGTAGCCAATTGTGCAGTTCCGGATCCAGGTGTTCATTTACAAACAATAAAACTTTGTGCCTTAATTGAAATAACCCTTGTTAGTACTTTGCCCCTGGAATGCCAGCGAATTTCAGAATGAAGCAAAACTTGTGTGTATATATATATATGAAAATCTGTTGTATTTACTTGGTATGAAGATATGTTTATAGTTTTATACTGACTGAAATCCGAGAATTAGACAAATGGTTAATTTATCTAACACACATGTTTCGTCGGAAAGCCAACTTCTTCAGGCGTGAAAACATTGAAAGCAAAATAAAAAACACTGCAAAGAAACAAGTTTTAAAAGAGGTATTACCGTGAGTAGACATATCGATACAAAATTAATAACGGAAAAAACTCGCGTACAAAGATTATTTAATAGTATAATTTTCGCCTGTGTGTCAGAGGCATCTTCAGTACATTAAGCTCAAATTAAACAATAACTGACAGTTCCAAAAAGCGCCACCTAAGTAGCTGTGTAAGATAACTAAAAAGGTCAATAACTTTCCTTAAAAAAACAAAAAAAAAAAAAATCAATAGAATAAAAAGTTAGGAAAGATGAGCTGATTTGTAAAGTACTATCTCCCATAAAGGGGATAGACGTAAGCCGTCTATCCCCTTTATGGGATAGATGGCTTATGTCTATCACTTCTCCTAAAATCAAGCTTCCACATCTTAATCATCCAGGGTGTCTACCAGATTCCGTGCTCTTGTGGATTATCTTATTTCGGACAAACGGGAAGATCTGCCTCTATTCGGCTAGAAGAACACCAATCTTATATTGAATACTTTAAACCTGAAAAGTCTGGACTTGCAGAACATGCCATCTTCACCAGACACAGAGTTCATTGGAGAAAGACAAAAGTTCTTCACAAAAGTCAGTTTCTCATGGAACGCCTTTATAAAGAAACATGTGAAACTCTACTTCATTCTCCTAACTTAAACAGATCCAACAGGTTACGTCTATCCCCTTTATGGGAGATAGTACTTTACAAATCAGCTCATCTTTCCTAACTTTTTATTGTTTTGATTTTTTTTTTTAATTATTTTTTTTATTTTTATTTTATTTTATTTTTTTAAGGAAAGTTATTGACCTTTTTAGTTATCTTACACCAGCTACTTAGGGGGCACTTTTTGGAATTGTCAGTTATTGTTTAATTTGAGCTTAATGTACTGAAGATGCCTGTGACACACAGGCGAAAATTATACTATCAAATAATCTTTGTACGCGAGTTTTTTCCGTTATTAATTTTGTATCGATACTGCAAAGAAACATTGTACGACTACAAAATCAACTATAAACTTCATTTAAGTTTGAATTGTAGCTACAGTACGGGCTAAAGTTCTATTGTTAGGCATCTGCGTGCATGTGAATTCATGAGTGCGCCAGTATCTGAAAGCAGAGCTAAATGAGTCCAGTAAATTGTAACTAAGGTTACTGTTTATGTGATGATAGTCCAGGACAATTTTCTTAGACTCGACAATGCGGCGTTCTACCTCGTCATGGCATATACGAAGGTTTGAAGTTGTTGTCCAGTTTATCTCATGTTGGCGGCCCTCACTATTTGTGTTCACTGAGAACAGGACATGCCTTGAGAGGGCACTTGCTCTGGTTCTGTTGTAAGTAATGTCCCTTTGATGTTCCTCAAGACATAGGAGGATGGACTTCTCAGTTTGCCCATAATATTGCTTCCCGCAGTCACATGTGATTTTATACACTCCTGGAAACTGAAGATGGTTGTGAGCCTGTTTGGGTTTGCTTAGAATTGATCTGAGTTTAGGAAGAGTAAAAAAGCACGTTTTTATGTTAAATTTTTTCAAAATTCTTCTTAGTTTCTGGGAGAGCGAGCTGATGTATGGTAAAGAGATATAACCTTTGGGGTTGTCCTGTGTTTCTATGTTGTTTTGATGACGGCAGTATAGTTGTTTATTAATAGATTTTGAAGAGTAGCCATTATTTGCGAAGGTTCTTTTTAGATGTTGTAGTTCATTTTTTTATCTCTTCCTTATCTAACAATATAGACCTGGCACGATGCACTAGAGTGGAGATGATTTCCAACTTTTCTGTGCTGGATAGTGGTGTGAGGACACATGCAGGTATCTATCCGTATGCAGTGACGTGTTTTGGTATAGGCTTGGGCCGAGAGGGGCAAATTTTGAGGGATGGCGAAAATTTCCGGGCTCTCATTTTTGCAATTATATTTATATTACGAATTTACAATATAAATAGGTTATGCATGTAAATCAACATGTTTATTAAATATGGGAGGGGGCACTTTTTGCAGGCCTAGGGATGGGAAATACTTAAATACGCCTGTCGGTGTGCGTTGATTTTCTAAAGATCGAGACTCTTTAGAAAATCAACTACAGACTGTAGTCCTAAATAGAACAGATTACCGTAACAAAATCTTAACGTTGTTAGAGTCAGATACATACTCGGAGATAGAGAGAGATCCAATGAGGGAGATACATAGCAAAACCAACAACCTTCTAAAAAAGACCATGGAACTGGTCTTTCTCTTCGTTCTTTACATCCACTCATCCCCAGATTATACGGCATCCTGAAGGTAAATAAGGAAAATTGTCCACTAAGGCTTGTCGTTGATAGTATTGACTCGCCTACATACAGGTTATCAAAATATCTAGCATCATCCTTAAAAGGTTTTGCAGGAAAATCTCCTTCTTACATCAAAAACTCAAACGACTTCGTCTCTAAAATTAAAAATATAAAACTCAAAAATTCAGATATCATGGTGAGGTTTGACGTGGTAGCACTCTTCACAAACATTCCAACTCAAGAGGTTCTTAATATTTTAAGCAACAAGATCTCAAAACAGATGTTTGCTCTGCTATCACATTGTGTTAACTCAGGCTACTTTGAGTTTGAAGAGAAAATTTATAAACAGAATAAGGGATTGGCAATGGGCAGCCCCCTGTCTCCAATACTAGCCAACATTTTTTTCGAGGATTTCAAACAAAAGGCAATCTCCTCTGCTACACTCAAGCCTAAAGTATGGCTGGGATACTTCGATGACATATTCCTTATTTGGGAATGCGGTATAGATAATCTTCACACTTTTTAAAATCACTTAAACAACTTCCACCCAGACATCAAATTGACAATAGAAATTGAAGAAAATGGATCTCTGCCTTTTTTAGACATCAAACTTACTAAGATGTCTGATGCCATAAAAATCTCGATCTTTAGAAAATCAACGCACATGGATAGATACCTGCATGCATCCTCACACCACTATCCAGCACAGAAGTTGGGAATCATCTCCACTCTAGTGCCTTGTGCCAGGTCTGTATTGTCAGATGAGGAAGAGATAAAAAATGAACTACAGGGTGTCCCAAAATTCACGCAAGATTTAAATTTAGCGCCATTTGTGCGGTAAAGTGTTGCCAATGAGAAAAAAAGACAGTGTGACAGCTGACAGTTTAGGGTTATTAAAAATGACCACACACAGCGAAGAGAGTTCATTGAATGGATTATGGAACAACAACAAGTGGATGCTTATTTTTCGAACAAAATCATCTTCAGCGATGAGGCTCATTTTCATCTTGATGGCTTCGTTAATCAACAGAATTGTCGCATTTGGGGTTCAGAAAATCCACGAGTGATTGTTGAGAAACAAATGCATCCACAACGTGTCACTGTTTGGTGCGGATTTTGGGCTGGAGGCATCATCGGTCCATTCTTCTTCGAAAATGCAGCTGGTAAGGCAATAACAGTTAATGGTGCTCGCTATTGCGACATGATAATCCAGTTTTTTGTGCCTAAATTGCAAGATATGGATGTGGACGACATGTGATTTCAACAAGACGGTGCCACATGCCATACAGCCCGAGAAACAATTCAATTACTGCATGAGTCATTTCCTGGTCGTGTAATTTCCCGTTTTGGTGATCAGAATTGGCCGCCCAGATCATGTGACTTAACGCTATTGGACTTTTTTCTTTGGGGTTTTTTGAAGTCTAAGGTTTATGCCAACAAGCCCACGACCACCCACGCCTTGAAGAAGGAAATTGAGCGCTGTATCAACGAAATTCAGCCACATTTATGCAAAACAGTCATGGAAAATTTCGACAAAAGAGTGCGTATGTGCCAGCAAAGCCGTGGAGGCCATTTACCTGATATGCTATTCCATGCATAACCCTATACTGTATACTTTATGAATCAATAAGAAATTACAATTTTTAATTAAAAACCTGTGTTTTCTATCAAAATTACTTCTTGCATGAATTTTGGGACACCCTGTACAACATTTAAAAAGAACCTTCACAAATAATGGCTACTCTTCAAAAATTATTAATAAACAACTATACCGCTGTCATCAAAACAACATAAAAACACAGGACAACCCCAAAGGTTATATCTCTTTACCATACATCAGCTCGCTCTCCCAGAAACTAAGAAGAATTTTGAAAAAATTTAACATAAAAACGTGCTTTTCTACTCTTCCTAAACTCAGATCAATTCTAAGCAAACCCAAACAGGCTCACAATCAGCTTCAGTTTCCAGGGGTGTATAAAATCACGTGACTGCGGGAAGCCATATTATGAGAAAACTGAGAAGTCCATCCTCCTATGTCTCAAGGGACATTGTTTACAACAGAACCAGAGCAAGTGCCCTCTCAAGCCATGTCCTGTTCTCAGTGAACACAAATAATGAGGGCTGCTAACATGAGATAAACTGGACAACAACTTCAAACCTTCATATATGCCATGATGAGGTAGAACGCTGCATTGTCGAGTCCAAGTGAAATTGTCCTGGACTCTCATCATGAACAGTAACCTTAGTTACAATTTACCGGACTCGTTTAGCTCTGCTATCAGTTACTGGTGCACTCGTGAAGTCACATGCACACAGATGCCTAACAATAGAACTTTAGCCCAGACTGTAGCTACAGTTCAAACTTAACTAAGTTTATAGTCAATTTTGTAGTGGGACAATGTTTCTTTGTAGTGTTTTTTATTTTGCTTTCAGTGTTCTCACGTTTGAAGAAGTCAGCTTTCCGATGAAACATGTTGTGTGTTAAATAAATTAATCGTTTGTCTAATTCTCGGATTTCAGTCAGTATAAAAATATGAATATATATATATATATTCACTGCCCATTTCATTGCAGAGTACTGAAAATAACCTGCTATTTAACGGTCAAGCCTTAATAAAAATTAACTACCTTTACAGGCTTGTATAGTGCAGTTTGTAATTCTGGTGGCATTCCTTTGGAGACTAACTCTTCCCTATGTATGAACAATGTACTCAATTCATATCTGGAGCTACTTCCTTGACCATAGAAACAATTCCACTATGCCTGCCTGTAAGGACTCGAGCTCCATCTGAACAGAGCTCACATTTTTCTCACTGGATCCCTTTGCGTATTATGTAATTATTGAGAATGTTAAATATTTCTTCTCCAGTTGTTTGGGATAACAAAGTTCTACAAAACAATATAGTCATGAATGTTGTTATTATGCGCATATCTTACGTGGAATATTAACTGTGCATCATTTGTAATATAAGTAGTCTCGTCTATTTGTAACGCATAATAAGGGCTCATCTTAACTCTTTCGATTAACTGAGATTCTACGTCACCTGCCATATCATTAATTCTGTGACTTATAGTGTCATTTGAAAGAGGAATCAAATCAACATCTTTTAGTAACTGTTGCCAAACAGTTTTTACCACATCTTTTATAGCTGGAAGTAGAAAATTTTCTCCGATAGAATGGGGTTTCCCTTTTTTTCGCTATGCACAAACTTGAGAGATAGGATGCATGCCTTGCTATTAATCAAACCCATGGCTGAAACTCTATATTTGCCATGATTTAATGTCCCTAAGTGTCGCTGAAAAAATTCAATTGGCTTATTTTTCACATCATAATGTTTAGTTTGTAAATGTCGGAGTTTCACAGGTTTCAGCACTCGTTTGATAACACTTCAAAACACATTGAGGTTTCTGTTCACTTTCATCTCCACACCAAGTAAACCTGAATTCCAAATATGAACTGTTATATTTCCTACTGTATTTTTTCTTTGAACTACTTGTTTCTTCTACTTTAATAGTATCAGATTCAGAGTTGGCCGGTTAAAATTTTAAGTGGGGATGCCGGATATACAAAATTAGAAAAATAATTCATTTTTTCCTAATCAGTAACCAATTTATTAATAAGTAAATTTACATTTCAAAAATCTGCTTTATTAAAAATATTATTTAAAAATAAAATCCATTCTCCTATTTTTGCCTCGACAAAATTTTTCAATAAAAATATTTCACCCTCACCCACGCACTAAGAATAAAAGTTTCGTATCTCACAGAAATAATGCAATCAAGCATACAATTTTTCTGTAGTGACACTGCTCAACGAACAGTGTCAGATTCACTTGTTACGTGCAGTGGCAATCACAAACAAATAACGACGAGTCTAGCTGCAACTAACTGAACGTGATAATTTCGACACTGCGTTAGATCGCAGTGCATTTGTTTCGTAATCTAAAGTGTTAATCAAACAATTCCAATTATTAACTATTCATTCAATGTCGAAACATAAGCTGTAACTTTTAACATGTTGTATTGCATTTATATAATGTTGTAAGCATTGTTATTATTTATAAACACAAACAAAATTTAATTTTTTCCTTTTTTCCTTGGGGGTGCCGTTTTAATGCTTATGTACAAGCCGCCACTGATCAGATTTACTCGCCATTGAAACACGTATATTACAGTTAGGGTTAGCATCACCTGTTTCATATTCTTTTCTTTTCAAAGTTCTAAGTCACTTTTCCATTATTAAAAAACATTTCTGAAAAATATATAAATACTGGGGTTAACTCACGACACACTTTGTCTAAGTATCACTTAGCACTTCTGAAGATATACTTAGTCTTGGTTGAAGGAGGAAATCCTTCAATAATAAAAATCAATAAACAACAAGCAAGAGAAGGTGGAAGCAATAAAACCATATTGTTGTTCACTTCATCCCTCTTATTACTTTTTATTGTCACTATTTGTTAGTTTTTTAAGTATCCATTTTATTTCAATAATTTTTCCTAATTCAATTTTAATTTTTGTTTGGATAATTTAAAAAAATATATTTATTTAATTTAAGTCTGCCTGCTGACCACCTGTCCCATCGTCGCAGACCACAGGTAGTCTGTGGACCAAAGATTGAGAAACACTGGCATAGATAATTCCTCTACTCTCTTTGAATCTGTTAAAACAGATGCAATAACTACTTAACATGCTTTACAGTTCATCTCCAAACTCGCAGAAGAATTTTTTCTTCCTCTTCTTTCCTGCTGTCTTCTGGAAGTAATTAATCTTATGTATTTCCTAAAGAGAACAATCTATAGGTCTTCAAATTCAATATTAGCAGGTTTCTTCTTATCTCTAAACTTCCTACCCATCTATGGTACTAATACTTCAAGTTGAACAATGTGTTGTCTATGGGATTTCCATAAACACCACAACAAAATACTCTCTTTCTGCTCTTTTGGTACCATCTCAAAGGCACTATCAGTGTGCAGATTTTACTCAATCCCACTACTCTGTTTAGATTATGCAATGTTCTGAAGATTTCTAGCTCATCTGTTTCGTTTTAGCAGGTGTTATATAATTTCTACTCGAATTATACATATGCTGACAAAGGTTACTGTTCAGTAACCCATCTACTTTTACTCTAGCCACTTTCTTGTCTGCATTCACCAGATTTGTTATTCATGCATAAACATTGCTTTTACATATTTGGCAAAAGAATTCTGTAGGATTTCCTTTATCATACTGTTAGTTTAAATTAAAGATACCAAGAAATTATATTCTTGGTTTAATCCTTTATCCAAGTGTGAGCAAACAAGTTTGCACCTGAACTAATTTCAGGACTGGGGCAACTCATATATAGAAGCTTATGAGTTCACATCACTTGCCTTAGTGTCCAATAATGCAAAGCACATATCCTTACGTATATATGTATAATGCTATGCATTATGGGAAGGATTACCACCTAGACCGGTTTCGACCTTTATCGAGGTTCTCATCAGTGGTAGCCAGACCCAGAGGTGATACTAAGGCACCTGAACTATTCTCAGGACTGGGGCAACTTGTATAAAGAAGCTAATGACTTCACATCACTTGCCTTAGTATCCCATAATGCAGTGTTTCTCAAAGTGTGGTACTCCTGGGGTACTGGAAAGGTCTTCGGTGGTACAGGCATAATTTTTGGCTATGCATCATTAACGCATGGAATTATTATATTTTTCAAAAAATAGTGCAGTTAGAGACAACTGGTAAAAACGGCACTAACTAATGAATCGCATCTCCCCTCCAACAGAAACTGCTGTATAGACTCAAGCAAAACCCTATGTTGCCGGTGCAACATACGGTTTGCTTGACACCACCCCGTCGTGAACGTGTTAAAACTAAGAAATATATAGTGAATGTGTTTCAGATATTATGGAATTCGGTTGAAGAGAATTAGCATTTCAACTCAACTGTTGAAATGCTAATTGTCTCCTATTGCCTTTGGTTCATGTGATCTTTTGTTAATACTGCACCAATCATATGCACCTCTTCATAGCTGCTCTACGTATCTCGAGTCTTGTAAATTACTGGTAATTTTTGCTTGAAATAATGGGAAAGAAGATGAAGCTATTTGGGTAGATGACTTTGACGATGCACACAAGGAAACTGTTCTCGATGCCGAAAGTAGCGATAGCAAGTAGGAGTTTCTTGGTAATTCACACTATTTGCAATTTTTTCCTGAAAAACTTTAGTTTCCGAAAATCCCCGCATATATTTTGCACCACGAATTTTTAGCTTTAATTTTGGGAAGGGTTACTCAGTTTTACTCATTCGAGTAAATACGGTAATTTTTTTAGCTTTCAAATTCCTTAAGTATGGATCATTGGTTAAAGATTGGATTTATAGAGCAATATAGCAAATGCAAGTAGCTGTAAGCAACAAGAAAACGTTGATATTGCATCTGGATCAAATGAAATTGATAAGGGTGTGTCATCTGACATCTCTAGAGATCCAACTAGGAAGAAGATGAAAAATCTTCGTAAGTATGATATGAATTACATGAAATGTGGATTTTCATCGACGCGAAACGAAGAGGAATTTATTCCAATTTTTGTTCTATCAAAATAAATCATTTTTTGTTATATGAACATATAAATTCAAATAAAATAGACATTTACAATGAAATATACATTATTTATTTATTATTTTATAAAGGGGTACTTGGTAATAATGAAAATTTAAGAAGGGGTACGCAGATATCTGAAGTTTGAGAAACACTGCCATAATACAAAGCACATCTTGCAGACATGTATAATGTTCATTATGGGAAGGATCACTACCCAGACTGGTTTCGACTTTTATTTGAGGTCTTATCAGTGGGAGCCAGACCCAGAGGTGATACTAAGGTTGAAGAAATGCAGAAGTCATATTTTCGTATAAGTAGCCAAAAGGTGACACCTTATTATTAAAGTACTCTGGATTAGAGATAGTTGTAAGTTTTTCCACTTGGTTATACTAAGACAAGTGATGTGAAGTTATTAGGTTCTAATGACTTCACTGAAAATAGTTCAGGTGCAAACTTGTTTGCTTACACTTGGATAAAAGATTAAATCAATAATATAATTTCTTGGTATCTTTAATTTAAAGTATAACCAAGTGAAAAAACTTATAATTACTGTTAGTTTCTTCTCATAATTGAGTTTTGCTTTTCTTACCAGACTTGTCATTTATCTAGCCTATGCCATTTAGTGCTCATGCATTACTTCATCACTGTCTTCCCCATAATTCTTCTCTACATCAGCGCCCCCCCCCCCCCAAGTATTGTTTTTGCTTAATGGTATTAATCATCCATTTAATCCCCAGTGTGTTTACCCTTCACACTCTTGGGATTATATCTATTGTTCTTTTCAGATATGCTTGATTGTTTCCCATACATTATTCAGATATTTTTCCTTATTGGTTCTTCATATTACTTCCAGCTGCCATCATCAACTTAACTGTTATTTTCAACATTTCATGTTATCCAAATGTAAATCTTCCCGAGGGGAAACCTCCACATCTTTGTTTCCCATGTCAATGTTGCATGATCTCCTGCTCCATAAAGTCACATCCTTTGACATTATTGCAGATCCAATGCTATTGATTCCAAAGTCCCCTCTTTAGTATACCGTGGGTTGTAGATAATTATCCCTCAGCAACTTTATTAGTTTCTCATCCCCCCCCCCCAATGTTGCATTTCCTCCTAATATATTGTCCATAGTCTCCTCTGATCACTACTTGATTTGCAGCCATTGAATTAACTTATTGTTGATACATTTTTCTTTTTTAATCTTAGGCCTGTAACAATTCATGACAATGTATTATGGTCTGTAATCTTTTCTGCTACTCTCCTTTTCTTGAATATCTTATATTTGCTCAAATTAATTTTCCTGTTGTTATTAAACAATGCTTCTTGCCCTTTTCCAACATACATCCTATATATACAGGATGCATGTTGTCAGAAAATATATTTTAATGATATATATATATATACAGGGTGTTCGGGATAAATTGACATATTTATAATTAATTATATTTTTCCGTAAGTTACATGTATTAACACACACTTCTCTTCATTTAAAAGTTTGGACCCTTCTTCATTCATATACAAGATGTCAGAAAGGATGGATAGCTGGAACCCACCTGAATCATGGAAGAGAATAACTTGTATCATGATGATTCGTGCCCGCCATCAAAATAAGGATATTACGACTGCTGCCCAATGCTCCCTGAATACAGTAAAAACAATCAGGCATGAACTAGAGACTTGCAATGGTGACTACGAGGATGTAGCAAGAAGAAAGATCCCTAGCAGACGATCTGATTGCGTTCGTACAGCAGAATTCCTCGCAAATCTGCAGGAACAGGTGTTGAAGAACCCTGGCATTGGAATTCGGGCTTTGTTCGTGGAGTTGCTAACTGTAGTCAAGCCCTGGATAACAAGGGTAGCCAATGGTAGGCCGTATGTATGGCAGCAGGATTCGGCCCCTTGCCACACCTCTGGGAAAAGTCAAAAATGGTTGTCTGAAAATTTCTACGACTTCACCAGTCCAAATGTTTGGCCTCCAAACTCCCCAGACCTTAACCCCATGGATTATTTTGTATGGGGCGCAGTTGAAAAAGACACCAATCGCACTTCCAGTAATACAAAAGCCCAGTTAATGGATAAAATTAAAACAGTTTTTGCGGCCCTTCCCAGGGAGACTGTAGCATCAGTTTGTTCGAGGTTCCGAAGCAGAATTGAAGCTGTGATCGATGCTAATGGTGGTTATTTTGAGTAAATCTTGTTGATAGTATTGTAATTAACTCTGCCTGTAATGTTTTTTTGTCAATTCATTAAATTTAATAGATACAAAGAAGATTTTCTTTTTCCTTACGAAACTGTCAAATTTATCCCGAACACCCTGTATATATATATATAATATATTAAAGTACATATTAAGTAACGAGTCCCATTGACTTGTAACATTCATTCTAATGGGACTCTTGTTATTTAATATACGAGTATTCATAACATAAATGATCCTGATTTACACGTAGACCCACACTTCATCGTGCACTTTGAAACTGAAATCCTATGGAGTAGGTTGTTTAATCCTTATTTTAGGAGTGTCTTGTATCTGTAGACGTTTCGGTTTGCTTCTGAGAGATGAAAAACCAGAGTTTTTGGGTGAAAAAAACCCTCTAAACTGCTCTGTCATAAATGATATAGGTTGAAATATTAGGAGTAAAATTTCTCTCTTTGCTTATGTAAAGTTGGGCAGATTTACTAAGTGCTTTTCAGATACCTGAGTTCTTTACAGGATGATCTTAAAACGTTGGAAGAGTTGAACAGGAAAAATGGGGTTTAAATTTTAATAAGAACAAATACAAGTATAACCAGTTTGGTAAGAAGATAATATTAGCTGGATCTAAGTTAAAATGGATATGTTTTAGAAAAAAGTTACAAAATACAAAGATTTGGGTATTTGGTTGATAAAGAATTTAAGTTCAGGAACCATATTAGTAAAACTACTAGCATAGCAAAGTTTATCAGATTGTGGGATAAATTAAAGAAGCTTTGCTAGTAGGTGAATGGGAGTAATGATTCGATTGGAAAAGTCTTTAGTTTAACTCTTGTTGTGATGAGAGGGAATCTTTGTATAGATTTTTTCCATTGAAGGTGAGTTAGCCGATCTCATATGGAGGTAGCAGGGTTTTTTCTCCTGGAAACTTGATTTTTTCATCATTCATATAGGCAAATCGTCCATCAGAACACATGCAATTTACAGGCAAAATACTGTTGGTGGTGATGAACGGTAGATGGGGTTGATCATAACTATATGTAGCGGAAGAATTTAGTAGTGGTGAGATGTGTAGAGTACCCTCCTGCAATGAGTCTTTGGACTCCTTGGAATTGTCACGTAATAATAGATACTGTTATGGTCATCAGAGTAGTATTATTAGATAATGAGTCACAGCTTTACTCACCCAGGTGTTTTTTTTTTTTTTTAATATCAAGAAAAACAAGGGTATTCAGTGAAGATTAACTAAGTATATAGATAGATTCTGTCATGATAGTTATGAGAATTTGTCAGTTATAATATGTTGAATTTATCCAGTGGGAAGCAGATAGGAAATTAAATTTTAGTTTATGTTAGTTCAAGGCAGATTGCATGATGATTACTAATTTGGCAATACTGAATAAATGTGTAGGGAAAAATAAAAGTAAAATAAAAAAGTGCAAGAATGAAAGGGAGAAGATGATAATATGCAAGCTGGGAATTTTGTGGTACACAAATCATTTGCCCATGTTGGTGATTAGCTTGTAACTAGTGTGCTTGCTTTTTCTCCCTTCTCAGCATTGAGTTAATCAGTCTCA
Organism: Typopeltis vanoorti; assembly: GCF_054136105.1. Classification (NCBI taxonomy): domain Eukaryota; kingdom Metazoa; phylum Arthropoda; class Arachnida; order Uropygi; family Thelyphonidae; genus Typopeltis; species Typopeltis vanoorti. The sequence continues at coordinate 36,846,216 of NC_143554.1, forward strand.
GATGTGTAATACTCTTACTTGATCACATCACCTCACTCCCATGAGGTGAATCTTGATTCACTTTACAATGCTTACACTGCTGTTGTAGTTTTAATGTATGGATTATTATTTTATTTTAACCTTCACTTGATTTTCTCTCCCATTTCTGCTAAAATAATATCACTTTTTCTTGCAATTCCCTTTTTCATTTCAGCAGTGCTATTTAGATTAAAATTTTTGTTTGTATGGTAAATAATTTATCAGAATTTGCTGAAATTCATTGACTGAAAATGGGCAAATGTAAAAGTGTTATGTACATTTGTTACAATAATTACTTAGTTCTGTTACGTTTTTTAGAAACATAACTTTGACCTGTGCTTAAATTGTTGAGCACTTTTTGGATTATTTCACAAAGTATTATTACAGAATTTGAATCCCCTCCTCCTTCATATGAGGGTATTTAAAAAGAAAAAAGAAAAACTAAGATAACATATGTGAAAGTGCATTTGCTTGTGAGGATTAGTGTGAGAGTTTGAATAGATGAAGAGAATTTTTGCATCAACTGTTTCCTCATACAACCACAAGATAGCTATCATATTTTTTTATATTTATCCCACACATGAAAGTTACAGTGATCTATATCAATTCAGTGCTGTGAGTGAGGTGCAGATGAGGGTTGAGAAAGAAGAAACCTATTGATATTCTTCTTAAAGAACTAGGTTGAAATTGTTGGAAACGCATCATGAGGAAGGCTGTTCCAGAGAACAGAGGTAGATGGAATAAATGAGGAAGAGGTTTGATGAGTTTGCAGTTGTACTGTAAAAGGATGTTGGACATCAGCTGCTCATGTTTTAACAGCCTAACAGCAAGTGGAGGAATGATGTTTGCCATTCCGTAGAATGGCAAACATCATTCCTCCAGCAAACGACCATAGAAGTACTTGTAGAAGAGATATGAAGCATTGCATCTCTGAGATAGAAATGCAAGTGAGTCTGTGAGGGAAGGGTCATCTATGAGCTGAAACTCTCCTCCAGACAGTATCAAGAATTTTTCAGGAGGTTTTAGGTGCACCATTCACAATATGTGTACAGTATTTTATGGATAGGTAATCCACCCATCAAAATATATATGTATATCAAATATATATCAAAATAGCTTCCTGAGCAAAAATGCCTAGTTTTTTAGAAGCTGAGAAAGCTATTGATGTGTTGTATTCATGCCATATGAGGTTTGAAGTTTAATATCAGTCCAAGGAGAGAGAGAGAGAGGGTTCATCCTGTCTGGTGATGTGTGTTACTAAAGATGAGGGAAGGTGAGCTGAGATCTCTTTTGGGAGAGAAAAGGCAGGATTGCATTTTGGCAGTATTGAAGGCAACTAGGTTATCCTTGCCCCACTGGAGGATGGTATGGAGATCAGTGTAATCATTTCAAAATAGCAGGATGACTGGAAATATTTACTCATCTATACCCATTTGCTCATCTGTTCTCTTCTCAATGTATTTCATGATTTATGCAATAAAGTCATTATGTAATAATTGAATTACTTTTATTGTAGTTTTCTTTAGTTATTCTATTAAATATGTATTAATGGTTTAGGACTTCATTGTTGCTAAAGAAAAAGAACTAATATATTTGAACAGTAATTGAAATTAATACTGTTCTTTTTCTTCCTATAGATACTCAAACTTCTACCCTGCCATCATTATTATTATTATTATACAAACACCTCCTGCAGTCGACTCATCAAGGGAGGCATAATAAGCTAATAGAGATAATGTTTATCATACCTCATCTTAAATCCATACTCCATTGGATGAGGTATGATAAACATACTTCATCCAATGGAGTGTGATTGGCAATACATTTCACTCGCCAACCACACTCTTATGCACCATACCATTATACAACTTCCAATAGATATCAATGATCTCTTGTCTCTATTCCCTTCCCTCCTTTAACCTTTTGAAAAATATCCTGGGTATCTATTTGATAAGCACCCTTTAACAATTTATGTCTCAATCATATCATCCCTTCCCCCCCCCCTTATTGGCTAGCACATGTAATTTACATTCTCTCAACCTGTCTTCATAGTTGGTATTCCACAATCCCAATATTGCTTTTGTTATTCACCTCGGAACTTTTTTTAGAGTTTGCTTCTCACCTAGGAATGCCGGTAACCAAACTGATGCACAGTAGTCCAGATGTGATTTAATCAAAGTCTCGCACAGCAGAATGACCACATCCTGAACTCTACTTATCAGTGTTCTTTTTAGTATACATTTCTTTGTGCTATTTTTATCATTTTTGCAACATGTCCCTTGAACTTCAATTGTTTATCCATCAAGATCACACACGTCCTCCACCTCCTGTAATACAGCGTCTACAATATGATATGCAGCTTTACTTTTTTTGAGAGCCAAAGTGCAAAACCCTACATTAACTGGTGTTAAATTGACATCCCCACTTGTCTTCCCACATAGCCACTTTATTCATATTCAAATCGTTCTTCTGAAGCACCAGTACATCTGTATCGTTTCTAATAATTTTTCTCAGCTTAGTGCAAACATCTGAATATCAGCTTACAGACTGCTCACAATATCATTTACTAATTGAACAGTAGTGGTCCTAGAACAGACCCATATGGGATTCCACTGGCAACTCTTTTCTTGAGAGACATGACCTCTATACACCACTGATTTGATATCGATTAGAAAGCCAATATGCTATCCAGTCAACGAAGTGATTTTCCAATCCTATTTGTTGTAACTTATACACCAGTTTATTATGTGGTAGCCTGTCAAATGCCTTTGTAAAATCCAGAAGTATCACTGTATATATGAATCACTCCTATTCAGAGCTGTAGTCACTTTATTATAAAATTAAGTAAATTTGTAAAACAAGACCTCCCTTTAACAAACCCATGTTTGACCTCTATACAGAATCTTTTCCTTTTCCACCCAATCTTGTATTCTAAGATCTTAACAACCACTCCGAAATGCAAACTGGTCTGTAAATTGAAACATCTCTTTTGCTTCCACCTTTATGCAATGAAACAATCTTTCCCCTCATTAGAATTGTTGAGGACACTAGACTCTCATTAAACCACCGAGTCAATGGAAGTGTCAATTCCTTTCATAACACTTAGTGTTTGAAATATCAATATGACCTAAACAATCAAAAGACTTCTATCTCATTCACCTTCAAGGAACTAGGTTGAAGTATTGATTCTCAACTTCCTCTTTCCTTACAATAGTCGCATTATCATCAGTATGAAAAACCTTAGCAAAATGATCTGCAAACAACTTCACAATAACTTCTTCCTTGGTCACTCTTGTGCCATTTCTATCCAGCAGAGTTATCTTTCCATAATCATTCATTCTTTTGCTATCTGCATAACAGGAAAGCTCTCTGAGATTTTTCTTAGCCTGTTTCGCTAGTCACCTCTCATAATCTAATTTCGACTTTCTTATTATACTTGTCACTCTTCTTGCATGCACTTTATAGATTTCATGCAATGTTCACATCTTTGGAGTTTATTTTCTCCATTATCTTTTTCAATTCCTGCTTAATTTCCCTATTCATCCATTTAACACCTATTTTGTTAATCCTTTTTTGATTTAGGCACACAGTCTGTTATTGCTGTCATCAAATACTTCTTAACTATGATCCATGCCATGTTAATCTCTTTTCCTTCAAGTTCTTTTGTCCATGAAGCTGTTTTCTGAGTTTTCCATAATCTCCTGCCTTACAGTTCCACATGTATACTTTTACTCTGGATGTCTCTGTAGGCTTTTGCACCTATCAGGTCAGGACTACATGATCACTGTCACAACTGGTGGCAATGTTGATATGTTGTTAACAATTACATTATCCGACTTTATCACTAAATCCAGTACATTTTGTCCACGAGTTCCTTCCATCACCAACTGTATGAGGTAATCCCTTAAGAACTCAAATTCTTTTTCTTTTCTTCCGTAAGCTATTTCTTCTTTCCAATGTATATTTCTAAAATTGAAATCACCATTATCATCAAGCTTTTTTTTTTTCCACAGCTAAACTAATTTGCCTATACATTTCATTCTCATCTCGTTCATTATTCCCAGGTCTGTAACACACCCAAACTAAATTAAATATCTCTCCAGTAACACTTATTTCACACCAGACACTTTTAAAATCGCTCTCATTTTTATCCCTTACTTCCACAGAACTACATGGACGCAACTCATTTGCTATCATCAGTAATACACCCGCCTCCGTTTTTATTTCTGTCTTCTCTAAAAATACTTCAGTTCCAGTCAACCACATTTCCGATTTGCCTATTATCTTAGGCTGGACTGTAATAACCAATGCTATGAACTCTTCTGACTTATTTCCTTATACTTCTCGCATTGGTATATAAACAGAGGAGGATATTTTAAAGCCTTACCCTTGAATTTCCATTTTCCCCCTAAAAACTAGAGTTATTAGGTTTTCATCCTAATAACTCTAGTTTTCCTGATCTAATACCCACACAATTTCATTAAACAGCAACTTCTGTAAACATTTACTCCCATACTCATTTAAATGCAGACCATCAGCATATATTTCCTTTCTCCCATCAAACTCATCCCATGCATCCACATACTCAAGCCCTCTCTACACATTCTAGCTACCATTTCATTCATCACCAATGCCCTTCCTCATTTCTCCACTATCATATCTAGGCAGCGCACTGACTATCCTAGCGCTTTTACTCTTAAACTAACAAAAGTCTCCAACATCTCCCTTGCCACACGATTTGCGCTGCTTCTCAAATCATTCGTCCCAACCATCACAATAATTTCATCTACACTCTAGCCATGCACCGTAAAGTAGCTCCTGGCCAACATTCTTTAAAGACATCTCCGCTTTTTACTCGACGAATTTCCGAGCATTGTTTTCTTAACTTTTCCCACCACCCTTTTTCCTCCCCTGTCTGCTCATCTCCAAATTCACCCTTTCCATTCCAATTCTCAAAGATCTCTTATCCAAACCTCGAATCTCAGTCTGTGCTGTCAGCTCTGGAGCGCCCAAAATCTCGGTTACGCTCTTCACTTATCCCAGAATCATTTTCACTTTCATGCACATCATTATTATATGATAAATGTTTCTTGATGTACCATGTATATCAGGGTTAATTTCCAGCTAGATATAATTACTTGCAAAGCGCAGCATGCAACCCACTTATGTACATATAATTATTAGCTGCATAAGACGGCTCTCGGTTTGAAAACTATCTTATAACATACATTTCTTACTTTACATATAATTTTGACAAAGTTTTTATGTCCTTTTTTTGTAGTCGCAATTGTTTAAGCGATTCTTACACCGAGATACCAATTAGAACATGTCATATAATATATTAACATGCTGTGTGACTGTTCTCTTGTGGGTGGACGGCTTTAGTCTTGTGTTGATCTAAAAAAAAAGGGGGGGGGGGCTTGTTGAATGGCATTTGAAGTTCATTCAATAATCCTCCCAAACAGTTTATTGATAAGTATATACTGTTTCAAGTTTTATTAACAGTTCATTGTTTTTTAAGATAACAAAATGTTCATGAAATCACGTTCGTGGTAGTATTATTAAACTTCTTTCTTGATTCACAGTAATACTCAACAACCGATACCAGACAGCTCTGTATCGGTTTTCTTGTGATTATTGGAAATAACTTGCCAAGCCGCTGTCGTTTGTTATTAATTAATCTTTCTATATTATCGGATTCGGGTATAACTCGTCTACGGTGTTCGGGATTTAATTAACTTTAGGTGATATGCAATTAGACAAGGCAAGTATTATGTAGTATTCTATATTATGGGGACACAGTTCTTCACTTTCTTGTCCCGTGTTTCTGCTTCACTGCGCACAGTTTTGCGGAGCCAGGCATTTCCAGCTCAGCGTTGAATAAAACCATCTTCTAACTAGAACTGGGCGTAGTGCTGTGCGGTCGATATCCCCAGCTTTCTTTAGTTCGCTACGTGCCGTGCGCAAAATGTATCGCTTGACCGCATTTGCTGCTAGTCACGTGACGGTTGCAGTTGTTGGTAGGCTGACTTGCTCGAGGCTGCAGGACCACAAAAATCGATATTTGTCTGTAGTTTGTTCACGGAGTATGGCTAGGGCGCTTCTCTGTCCTAGCTCCCCCTTCCTCCCCACCCCACCTCCAGGCTTTTAGTTGCCATCCTTTGTTCGGATCGACGTAACTGACGACGAAGGTTTTCCTTCCCTTTCTGGATATGGACTAGCTTGTCTTTTGGAAATGCAGTATTAATGGACTACGGCTGTGAATTTTTCTTGGGTTGGTGCTTCACGTTGATAACAAAAGCAGGTTTCATAAGCATCTGTACTGCTTACCTTGAAAAAAAAAAATTAAATGTCTACACTCCCCTTTACCTTTTGGAGATTGTTAGTCATTGGAAGCATAAATCTTAACGGGTTCTCTGTCTTGTGTAAAGCGCCATGAATTATTTCGAAATAATGATCGCATACAACCTCTTTTACACATCACATTTGTGAACGCTTATCATTTTAATTATGCATTCTGATTGCATGCTCCATGAAAATGAAACATAAGTACGTTTCTAATCAAGAAAATGCATGTTTCGCAAATATAGTTTAATAATTACCTTGGAGCTGTAAACATTTACTCGAATATTTTGTATTTGTATTGTTTAAGAAAAAACTATATTTTCTAATGGAGGAGGGGGTACTTAGACTTAAGTCTTAAAATAGGATACTACAGCAGATGTAATACTTAACTACAGGCGCATTGAAAATGCCCCATTTTTTTTTTTTTTCTTCACTGTATAAAATTAAGTTTTTACGCAAAATTAACTTAAAGCAGTAGAATTTCGGAAATGATTGTGGTGAGGAAGTTCGCTCAATTAATAGTCTGAAGTATGTGCATTCAATACCCTGAACAATTAATTCATGTTGTATATACCACATAACTGATTGCCTGGCATAATATGATTTGTGATAGTATTATTGTACGACACCTCCGTGGAACCCAGGACTTGGTAGAACGCTAACTCTGCACTACTTCGTCTGTGCACATCACTGCCACTCACTACACAGTATTTTTGTCCGATAATTGTGTGTTCTTCTCTGCCTATTTTATTCTAAACATAAAAAAAAAAATGTTTCTGGAAAGGAAAAATTCGCAAACCAGAGGTTCATATAAAATTTCTCGTCGAGCGACCAAGGTTTCGTTCACGAAATCTAACCGCATTCACCGCTTGTATGATTATCTTATTCTCCATAGGACCTACCTGACTACACCTCGTTTTCATCTGAGAGGCATTTACAATAGGTTTGTTTCCACGTGTACAATAATTTTATATACATGATTACAGATCGGACATGTGGAAGTCAGGAAGGGCGAGTCTGGTCATTATGTAACGGTATTATGTAAAAACCTCCATTCACTGGAATGGAGCCCTTGGGTTACTCCAGTGTATGGTGTAACTTTTTTCATTTCGAAGAGTCAGAACAAAATTTATGAATATTCTGACAAACTTGCCATCACTGCTTAATTGTTGCATTATTTACTATATATATATATATATATATATATGAAAAGGTCTCTTGGATCAAAGAAATTCTGTCGATTTCAGATCCTTTCGTTTGATTTACAATTGTGATTTTTATTTCGCATCGCTACATACTGTAGAATTACCCATCACGAAGCCTTCTCGACTCAGTATATTTCTCAAGTTAGTTATCAGCACTTCTCTATTTATGAATTCAGAAATGAAATTATTCCTGTGAAATTACAGTGGGCTCCTTAGTAAGATTTAAAAAAAAAACACTCACTGTTCACATACAACTGTTATAAATTATCTCAATCTTTTGCGTTAATGCATTATTGCGCCATACTTTCCAATAACTACTGGAGGCAGAACGTGTTTTTCACACATTTTTAATTATATATATATATGTATATATATATACACATACACACACACACTTAAATCGCCGCTTTTTTTTTTTTTTTTTTTTTGTCTTTTCTGTAACATACCTCAGCGATTACACTGTTTTAGCCCAAAATGCAAAGTGGGCTGATTAGTCATACCTTGGATTACAGCCGGGGCATGGCATGGCATTACGAACTGAAAAGCTCCAAAAAATCCCAACTATATTCGATTCTTTCTGTACGCCAGCTAAGCACCTCGGCGACTATGTTGACTGTTTCTACTACAGAACTTCGGCTGTTGGGCGGAACCGAATATGTTGCTGACGGACGCTGATTGGATAGCCACTGAAGATAAACCGGGCCCTTTGAGGGCAATGATCAACTAACGCAGCCTGTTCGTGAGGGGCTTGATTTGTAGAGGTGACCTTTAGAGTTCCAGGCGTGCTTGTTCGATCGACGTTCAGCGCCTGTTTTTCCTGGTTTGTTAATAAATGCTCTTCGACGAATGGAGTCAAAAAGCAGAGTATTCTACTGCTATCAAAGAAGTTGTTTCTCAGTGATCACTACTTATTTTAAGTGGTTGCATTTTTTTTTTATTCTTTACTAATACTTATGTCTAATAATTGCTGTGTAATCTATACTACCACCAACTTCCGTTAGTTCCTTAATGAAAATTCCGTTAAACATTTTGATCCTACGGCTCAAAATGTTGAACGGAATTTTCATCAACAACAGCGTACTATCATATTGCGAAATTCACAGTTTCGTGGAGGTGGGGGAAGAGAGAGTAGTGGGTTCATTGGGGATTCTTTAAGCTTTCAAACGTCCATTGAACGTTTGTTACCTGGAAGAGAAAGATATAACTGGTTGTTGTCAGGAAGAAGCACATTGACTTCTGTAGTATGCTACCCCCACACAGAAAAACGATGTGTTTATTCGCAACTGCAAGTCAACAGAATCAGTTATTAGCATACATATTGCAGCATTCTTTCATATTTAATTCAATGGATATTTCATTTAATACCCATTGAATTTAAAAAATTCAGTGGGTATTAAATTTTTTAATACAATTTTGTATAAATTAAAAGTTCATTATAATTGCACCTGACTAGCCTTTTATTTTCCTTCCCAACCAGGAGATTATTTAACTTGAAATGTATAATAAAAATTATTCAAAAATATATTAGGAGTTAATTTATTTAATTACCATCCACAATGAGATTTTGGCAACAGGTGTTTCTAATTTGCAGTAATAATGAAAGGTTTGAGGCTAGCATATATATATATATATTTATAAAGAATTGAATGACTAGAACCGAGATTTAAGTAAAAAGGTTTTAATATAAAAATACGACTAGTTTTGGCTTGTAACAGCCTTCATCAGGTGACATTATAAAAGAAAGAAAAACACTGAAACACTGAACCTTAAATAAACTATGAACATCATAGAGAGTCTCTATGCATAATTGACACTAAATCGTTGTGGTTGTATTTAAAGCTGTTCTTTCGTTAGTTGTATTGTTGGGAAAGTGCGTGCTAGTAGCATCTCGTGAACGCCAGTACATGATTACAGCTGAATGACAATCTGGGAGGTTGTAACTCAAGTTGTTATTTAGATGAACAGGATTGAAGATGATTTCTCTAGATTCCACGATTTTTCTCTCTAGTTCATCATTGCAATGGAAGATGTTAGTAGATTTTTCCCAGCAGACTTTGTGACTTTGGTTTTCATCATTAGGATTAGCTGAGAAAAGAATATGACTTGATAATGCACTGGCTCGCTGTCTCTTGTAAATAATGTCCCTCATGTGTTCTTCCATACACAATTCGACAGATTTGTCTGTCTGCCCAAAAATAAGGAATATCACAATATTTTATATACACCAGGGTATTTGAGTTGATGATGACAAAGTCTGCTGGGAAAAATCTACTAACATCTTCCATTGCAATGATGAAATAGAGAGAAAAATCGTGGAATCTAGAGAAATCATCTTCAGTCCTGTTCATCTAATAATAACTTGAGCTACAACCTCCCAGATTGTCATTCAGCTGTAATCATGCACTGGCGTTCATGAGATGCTACTAGCATGCACTTTCCCAACATTACAACTAACGAAAGAACAGCTTTAAATACAACCATAACAATTTAGTGTAAATTATGTATAGAGACTCTCTATGATGTTCATAGTTTATTTAAGCTTCAGTGTTTTTCTTTCTTTTATAATATCACCTGATGAAGGTTGTTATAAGCTGAAACTAGTCGTGTTTTTATATTAAAACCTTTTTACTTAAATCTCGGTTCTAGTCATTCAATTCTTTATAAAAATATGTATGTTAACTGAGTTAATGATCATTCTTTCATATACAGGGTGTTCGGGATAAATTTGACAGTTTCGTAAGGAAAAAGAAAATCTTCTTTGTATCTATTAAATTTAATGAATTGACAAAAAAACATTACAGGCAGAGTTAATTACAATACTATCAACAAGATTTACTCAAAATAACCACCATTAGCATCGATCACAGCTTCAATTCTGCTTCGGAACCTCGAACAAGCTGATGCTACAGTCTCCCTGGGAAGGGCCGCAAAAACTGTTTTAATTTTATCCATTAACTGGGCTTTTGTATTACTGGAAGTGCGATTGGTGTCTTTTTCAACTGCGCCCCATACAAAATAATCCATGGGGTTAAGGTCTGGGGAGTTTGGAGGCCAAACATTTGGACTGGTGAAGTCGTAGAAATTTTCAGACAACCATTTTTGACTTTTCCCAGAGGTGTGGCAAGGGGCCGAATCCTGCTGCCATACATACGGCCTACCATTGGCTACCCTTGTTATCCAGGGCTTGACTACAGTTAGCAACTCCACGAACAAAGCCCGAATTCCAATGCCAGGGTTCTTCAACACCTGTTCCTGCAGATTTGCGAGGAATTCTGCTGTACGAACGCAATCAGATCGTCTGCTAGGGATCTTTCTTCTTGCTACATCCTCGTAGTCACCATTGCAAGTCTCTAGTTCATGCCTGATTGTTTTTACTGTATTCAGGGAGCATTGGGCAGCAGTCGTAATATCCTTATTTTGATGGCGGGCACGAATCATCATGATACAAGTTATTCTCTTCCATGATTCAGGTGGGTTCCAGCTATCCATCCTTTCTGACATCTTGTATATGAATGAAGAAGGGTCCAAACTTTTAAATGAAGAGAAGTGTGTGTTAATACATGTAACTTACGGAAAAATATAATTAATTATAAATATGTCAAATTTATCCCGAACACCCTGTATATATATGAAAGAATGATCTTTACCCTGGTGTTGAACTACCTTTAGACTTGAACTATGTTCAGGTGTAAACCTAACTGTTTTGCTTACTTGGAAGAAGGAGTCAAAAAAATCAAGTTTATAAAATTACTTGGTATCCTTAATATATATATATATATATATATATATATATATATATATATATATATATATATATATATATGAACATCCTCATTACTTAAGCATAATTGTAGTTGGAGTGGGAAATTCACCTAAGTACATGATTAATTCTAGAATAGCAATTGGCAAAAAGTTTCAAGTAACCCATTCTGATGAATCTGTGGAGAAGAAAAAAAAAGTGATAGTCATTTTTATTAATGCTTTGCCATTCTAGTATAGAATTAGCTGTTTTGCGAAAGAAAAAGGAATTTTTCTTTTCTCTTGGATATTATATTTTATCCATACCTATTGCAAAACTGTGTATTTTGATATAAATTGCAATTCAGTTTAACCAAGTTATAACAAAATATTATAAATATAATGAAAATTACACTAGTGTTTCAGAAGAGGTGGTTATGCATTTATATCAGTGTTTTGACAGTATATGAACTACTGTGCAAAGATTTTGGTCATGTGGGTTTGAGGGGACATGAATAAGTATTAGAAAGGGTTCAAAGATGAATAATCAAAATAATTTCAGCTATGTGGATTATTGATTGAGAAGACTGATTTTGGGACTGTAAGTTGCAGAACTTTTCATATATGCAGAGGTGAGTGGGAGGATATGATGTAAGTTGGTGAGGAGGTTTTATAGGATAGACTTTTTAATATGTTGCAGGAGATCAGAGATCACTCAGAAGTTGAATAAAAGCTCAGTGGGGGTTGTTAAGGAGCAGATTTTTCTTTTGGTGAGCAGTGTTAAAAGACAGAGAGAGAGAGAGAATGGCAAGTGTAACATGAAGTGAATTTAAGATGTATTACATAGTATTGTGTGATGTAGGCTACTCATTCTTTAAGTTGCTGCTGTTTTAGATATTAAGTCTAAATAATTGATTGTGATTTAAGCAGCAGATATATGTTGGTAATCTCCCACAATGAATCTTCGATTTTGTGAAGATGCCAGTGTAGTAGTAATTTTTTAATACAAGATTTTAAGGTACCATTTCGTTTCATTATATATATAGAAGATATGAGGAAATATTCTTCAAACAATTTGGGTAGATTTTGGAACCTTTGGAAAGGATTCAAGGCAAGCAGAGAATTGTAGCTATGTGGATAGATTAAGGGAATGCAATGTGCAGAGTCGGATGGAATGATATAATTTAGGCATGTTGTTTTCAGATGCTTACTAAGCAAATTAGGTGTGAGAGAAATGTTATTGCCTGGTGTGTGAGACCACTGCCCTGTTTATTGAAAGCCTGCAGTGGCTAAAAAAATTTTCCTGTCTGTACTCTACAAATGGTTATTGCCATAAAATAAATTTTTAAAAAGAAAATTTATTTTCTTGCAATAACCATTGTACAACCTTTTGTGTGTTTACACTGATGAAAGGTTGTAACATGAAAAAAAATACTCTGGATTTGGAAGGGGGGGGGGTGAATAATAAGGAAATGCATAGTTTTTTAAGCATGAAGAGGGAATGAGTCACTTTGTGGGATTTCAGATGTGTAAGACATATCCACTCAGTCTCTTGACTGTAGGGCATCGTTTTTAAATAATGTTACTATTACAGGAAATGTTTTTTTGTGAGTACACTATACTGTCTCACTCTCCCTTTTGTTTTTATTCCAGAGCAGGTTACTGCTCTTTGCAATTAACTGTTTTTTACATGGATGATCTATCCCTATATATTTTTAAGGAATTTGAAAAAAGAGTTAGTTATGCCCTTGACTTGGTTATTTAATGAAAGTCTTGTAGTAGATAAGGTTCTTAAGGAATGGAAAGAAGGTAAAATAGTACCTCTCCACAAGAATGGTTCTAGGACAAAAGTTTCCAATTATAGACTGGTCTGGATGGATACCTGCATTTGTGGTCAGAGTATTGGAGAAACTGGTTAGGAATATAATACAGAGTTGGCATGGATTCTCTGTAATGGTCAGAATGGATTTTTGAAAGGTAGGTCTTGTTTTAGCAATCTGCTTACATTTTCTGATAAGGTGACAAATGTGTTGGATATGAGAAATTCATATTCAGTGATATTCTTGGAGTTTGCAAAGGCATTTGATAATTACCAACATGAAAAATTGTTGTATAAGTTGCAGAAGATGGGATTGGATGAAAGATTAATTAGATAGAATGAAGATTTGCTTTCTGAACAATAACAACAGGTTTTGTACGACAGAACCATATCTCAGGAAAGTAAGGTGACCCCTAGTGTAATTTTGTTCTTGAGCCCCCTGTTTAACTTAATTTTTTTTATATGGAGAGTTGTTGATGAGTAGAATGTGTTACCAGAGTGCATTGTGAATGCAGGAATTGTAAATAATTTCAACATTCAGTATGGTAGACATGTTGCTGGTTGAGTGGGCCTCCTACAATGAATCTCCTGACTACATGGAGGTTATTGTAATAATAATTATATCAGATGATCTGTTTGGTAAGAATAAGTTTGCATTGCATTCTTGGGTTGACCTTTCAGGCCCTTTCCACTGAAAATGAAGTGTGACAAAGCAATATCACAATTGTGGAATACTGACTATGAAGACCGGTTGAGAGAATGTAAGTTGTAGGACTCTAGTAAATAGATGGAAGAGGAACAACTGTGTGTGTATATATATAAATAGAAGAGTGTGTGTGTGTATATAGATAGATAGATAGATGGAATGAAAGAGGAGGAAGTGAAGTTGCTTTGGTGAGTTTCAAGATGGACTGTAAAAAGGGCTCTTTCTTGCGAGAGATCAGAAACTGAGCATCTATGAGAGAGAGAGAGGGGAATCCTTAATTACCAGATTGCTCTCTTCTGGATAGAATCAAGCAATCTTAGAGAGAATTTTGGGGCACGACCCCAAATATGGGAGCAATATTCCATGGCCGAGTGAATTTGGGCTTTGTATAGAGTTATCAGCTTTAGAGATGAAAAGTAGTGTCTTGTGCAAAACAGTACAAGTTTTTTGGTGGCTGCAGAAGCTGTAATTGAAATATGATTGCACTAGGAAAGATCAGAGATGCAGGTCAGTCCAATAAGAGAAATCTGATTGTGTTTGGATATCTCAGTATTACTGAAGGTAAGGGATGCAAGCGCTTTTTTGTGAGAAATCAGGCAGAAGAGTTTTGGTGGCATTGAAGTTTACAAGGTTGTCCTTGCCTCACTGGGATATAGCTAGGAGATTTGTGTTCAGTTTCTGGTCATGGTAGATCTTGAGGATTCTAATACTTGAGCACTACAAAGTTTGTCGAATGAAAAGGAGGAATGGAGTGTACTGTCAACAGCAAAACTATTGTTAGGATTGGAAGTCTGTGAGAGCAGGTCATTTATATACAAGAGGAAGAAAGTGGATGAAAGAACAGAACACTGGGGCACTCCTACATTTGTAGAGAAATCTGATGAGAGTAAACCATCTGCCATGGCATGTAGTGAGAAAGTTGACGATCCAGTTGCAGAGTGAAGAGGGCAAACCATAAGAATGCAGTTTGGTGAGTGCCAAACCTAATCAAATGCCTTTGAAATGTTGAGGACAATCATGTGAGTTTCTCCATGGCCTGAGCACATAGGTGGGTGGTGAAAGCAAGAAGATTAGCTGTAGAGTGCAAATGGCAAAATCCATACTGCTGGTCATTGAATATTTGATATGTCTCGAGGTGGTTTAAGAGTTGATGACCTTCTCCATAATTTTTGAGAGAACAGAAGTGAGAGCAATTGGATGGTAGTTTGTTGGTTGAGTTATCACCTTTCGTTGGGATGGGCTGGATGTGGACCTGTTTCCATGTTGTAAGGTAAGTTGAATAGGATAGTTCTTAGTTCTGGGGCACAATTTTTTAACTCAATAGATGGGATACTATCATAAACAGATGGCTTGTGTTCAATTTATTAAGGATTCTTTGGATTTCTTTTGTCTTTTGTTGAGGTGACTACAGTACCATTGGGATGTGAGAGTGGTGAAAACCTGGGTGGGCAGAAGTTGCTCCCAGAGGACTTGGCAAGGGACCAGAAGGAGCAATTGCCATTTAGGCAGCAGGCGAGTTTGCAGCATTTTGCCCTTTCAAAGTCTGACTTCGACTTGGTGATGATTCTTTTGCAACTGTTGCGAGCTGCAGTATAGGCGGAGAGGGCAGCTGGAGTTTCTTTGATTGAGATATAAATTGTTAAGGAGTGCTCATCGAATAGATACCAAGAATATTTTTCAAAGGGTTGAAGGAGGGAAGGAGATAGAGGCAAGAGGTCATTCTTAGAAGTTGTATAAAGGCGTGTGGCATGACTATTTTGCATGGAGAGTGGTTGGTGAATGGAACGTATTGCCGAATGAGGTAGTGAGTGCACAAACATTGAACCAGTTTAAGTATGACTAATTTAATGATAAACATTATCTCTGTTGGTGTATATTACCTCCCTTGATGAGTCTTGACTCCAAGAGGTGCTTATTATAATAATAATCATTACTAACTTCCAGTCAACAACTTGCCTCCAAATTAGCCTGTTATGAGTCAACATTCCAATATTATTAGGTGTTATATTTCTCTTCCATGCCACTTTTTACTGTGTCGATTCACCTGTATCTTGGTCTTTTTCCTGCCACCTGGACAAAGAACACTTGTTTTGCTAATATTTCTGCTAGCATTTTGTTTAATTGGCCATATCACCTTAGATCAGCTCCTCTAAAACATTCCTGAATGAGAACAATCAGGTTGTTTCCTAACATCCTTATTTTTAATATGAACCTGCCATTGAGGCCGTCTATTCATTATCTTTCTCAGGACTCTCATATCTGTGGTCGCCTGTCTTTGATCATCACTTTTATTTCCAAACCAGCTCTCAGATCCACAAGTTAAAATTGGTTTGAGCACTATCTTGTATACACCTAGTTTAGTATTTTTGACCAATCTCTCTCTCTCTTATTCCATATAAATTTAGTTGACTTCCTACCATACCAGCTTTGCTAATTCTGCTGTTTCCAAATTTAATTTGTTATCTTCACTAAAAATTGTATCTAAATAGCTGAAATGTTTTACTTATCCTATAGGTTATCTCTTCAGGATTCAGTTGATGTTTTCAATGTTTTTTCCGATTTTCACTGTCTTTGTCTTTTTAATGCTGATTTTCTTACCAAATTTATTACAGCAGTTATTCAATTTAGTTAGGAAATCCTGCAGACTTGTCCTGGGTTTATTTAGGAGTATAAAATCACATACATAAAGAGCTGGATTAACACTGCTAATTTTGATATCAGGTTTAATACCACTTTCCTTGATAATGTGATCCATATAGATAATGAAAAATGGTAAAATAATGTATACCCTTGTCTCCACACCTGATTTAACACCAAATCATCTTTCTGTACTTCTTTCAATTCAAACTGCTGAATCACAGCTTAAATAGACTGTGTTGCTTGATATAACGTCCCATTTATGCCATATAGCCGGAGCATTTTCCATAGCTTTCCTCTTGGCACCTTTTCATATGCATTTTCCTGATTGATCTATCTTTCTTTCTTATTCTTTCCTTCTTTTACATTTACGGTGTCGAGGGTTTCTATTCCTTATAACCGCAACTCTTATACAAGGATAAGGTGGTTGGCCCTATGCCTCCTAGTGTATCCTGTGTGTGTAGAAGCATTATGTTCTCAAGGCCCGTTTGCCTGCTTGTGGGAGGAAAACCCAGATAAACTGGGGAGAAAACCCTGCAGTACATGCCCAAGACCGGCTAACTTAGCTATGTCTGAGAAAGATCCTAAGCTCCTCACATCAGTGACGAGAATCGAACCCAGGACACTCCTTTCCCAGGCATATGGTTGCGAAGCCCATAGCCACTCGGCTAACCGTGCAGACATTTTCCTGATCTACAAAACATAAATACTGATCCTTGTAATATTCCCAATGATTTCTCAACTACTGTCCGATCACTGATGCGAGACCCTTCGACACTTCTGTGCACGGCAGAAAAAGGCATCCATTCCGATATAGGGTAATTGGTGATGAGTGTTTATTATTATATGTCAGAAAATTAGCTTTTCTGTTATGAAAATTCTCGTTTTTAAGTGGTAACTATTTTGCTTATACAACAGTTGGAAAATTTTACATATAAAGTACGTGATTTTGTGTGTTGGCGACAAATTCATATATTATCTTATTCCTTTCTCCCCTTCAACAAGAATTGACTTCTTGGCACCATTCCAGTCACGGTTCTAGCATCTATGGTTGGACAGTATTTGTCTTAAAGTGAAAATCTGATTCTAACAACCTCTTTGGTCTTAACCCAGCTTGTTCTCTACCACAAATTTTCTTAGCCATTTCTCAAGTATATTTGCATAAATTTTACTCTCAGAAGGGAACATTCAGTAGGGAAATACATCTGTAATTCTCACATTCTGCTTTATTTCCTGTTTTGCAGATAAGTAGGTATTATGTGCACTGCTCCAATCATCTGGAATTCAACCCTTTGACCAGACTTTCTGAATTATGCAATGCAGTCCCTGTAAAACTTTTATACTTCCATATTTGAGCATTTCTGGTCAAATGTCATCCTGCCTTTCCACATTTCAAGTTTTGATGGATTTTTCTTCAAGTATTGATATGTATTTGTAGTAGCAATCATACAAATTAATTACTTCAGACATCTCAAATATCTTCAGGTTTTTGTGTCACCTTTGTCATCTCTGATTTCTTTTACACTAAGTACTCTTTCCCCCAATTCTAAGCTTTTTCAATGGCTTCCAGAATATTTTGATAACTTCCTGATATTTATTTTCTATGTACTTACCAAAGTCTTCCCATGACTTTTGTTTAGCTGGTTTTACAAAGTGCTTCACTTTCTTGCATTTTTCTGTGTATTCTCCAAGAGCAAAAGCTGACATACTTGCCAGATCTTTTGATATGCTTTCTTCTTTTCCTTCACTGCATGTTTAACTTCCTCAGTGCACATGGAATTCTGATTTTTCTATTGTTGCAGATTACCTCACCACTTGCTTCTCTGGCTGATTTAATCAGTGTTGTCTTCTGGGTTTTTTGAAACTGAATCTCCAAGGTTTGTTTCTTGCTTTAAAACTCTCGATTTTTCTTGAATAATGTTGGTGTATCTGAGTCTACATTTCACCTCTAAAAGCTGCTCAACTTTGATTTGTTTTAAAATTTTCTTACACACTTTTCTCTTCAGTATGATATTCAATTTTATCCTGCTAAAAACTAAATAGTGATCACATCCTATTTCAAAATCTACTGTATCCTGAACCATAGTCAGTGAGACTTTTCACATTTCTTGTGTCTTCTCTTGCATGTGAATTTGAGCGTATTTTTGTTAGAACATGGTGTTAGTAATAACCATATGTCTTGAACAGAAATCCAGCGGATGCTTACTATTATTATTAGCTTTGCCCTTTCTCCAAATGTTCTCAGAACATTTCTGGATGTCTAGTAATCATTTCATACTCTGATGTTTAGATCTCTGTCATGTACCAACTTTTCCTTTTTCATTGTGTTCGCTGCTTTCTCTATTGCCTCCAAAAAAAAAAAAAGTACTCCACTTCTTCCTCAGTAGAACCTTCTGAAAAGTCTCATTGTCCAGTTCCCTTTTGATATTAGCCCACATCACTCTACTTGATATTGCCTGTCATTCAAGAGGATTATATTTAGTGTTGAATATTGTAGCTCTTCTTTCTTTTCCCTGATTTCCATTGCCTGAATGTAATATCTTGCATTTGTTGCTTAGAGAGATCTTGCCTGTTTTTGTCTTCTTTCTTTTGGTAACACCTATTATGTTGATCTGGTACTTATCCAACTGTTGCTAGTTCCATTTCTTTTCCATTGATGCTTCTTATGTTATTGGTACCATTCATGATCTCTGCTGGTGTTGAGTTTGGATTTGTTCCAGTAGTTGCTTTTTGCTCTTTGCCTTGATTCCCTGATGAAAACAAGGGGTCCTATTTTACCAGGTGATGCATTAAACAGCATGAAATTCCATCATGTTGAATCACCATTTTGCATTATGGTTTTAGCCAGTAAGAATATAGTTTGGTTGTCTACATCTCAAATTGGCAGCCCATTGTTCATTCATTATCCATGTCCAATGGGTGCACCACAAGATGAGGATTGGGCATTAGATCAAAAGCCCTGGCTGGTTCACTGCATTCTCCAAAAGGCCATATGGAGATTTCCTCCCTGTTCTTGATCCTTAGTCCGCGCGGTTAGCCTAGGGGCTTTGCGCTTCGCAACCATATGCCTGGGGAAGGAATGTCCTAGGTTCGATTCCCGTCGGAGACGTGAGGAGCTGAAGGATCTTCCTCAGCCATAGCCAAGTTAGCCGGTCTTGGGCGTGGGCAGTAGGGTTTTTTCCGCCAGTTTATCTGGTGTTTTTCATCCCGCAAGCAGGCAAACCGGACCCTTGAACACACAGGGATACAGTCAAGAATACCTTGAGGCATAGGAGTGACCATTCTATCCTCGTATTTCGGTTACGAAATCCAAGCATGCTTGGAAGGTTGTGGGCCTTAAAGGCCTGTTAAAGCCATTGGGATAGATAGATGTTCTTGATCCTTAAGATCTTGGTAAAGATATATATATATATATATATATATATAATATTATATATATATATATGTCACTGGGCATCTACAGATGCTGTATGGTCACTCCGATGCTCGGTGATGTGTCACACCAGGCCTTGCCATGTAGTCCTGTTGTTTGCTTTTCTGGTGGCCTCAACTCTCTGAAGATCAGTCACTCCACACACACACCATCCATCCATCTCATTGATGGTCTACCCCTTCCTCTTTTTCCAGGAACTTTGCCTTCTATTACTGTTCTGAGAAGTTCCCCTTCCATCCTTTCTCTGTGTCTAAATATTTTAACTTTCTTCTGTCAATATCCTTAAGGAGCCTTAAAGTTCTACTAATCTTTTCTAACACCCATTCATTTGTACACCTTTCAGTATATGATATCCTCAACAGCCTTCTGTAACACCACATCTCAAAAGCACATATTCGTTTCTTATCTGACTTCTTTAGGTTCCTAGTCTCACATCCATAAGTCGCTGTTGTAAAATCAACTGCATCCAAAATCTTCAACTTTGTTCCCATGGAGATAGATATATCCTTCCAGATTTTAGACAGGTCTCTGACTGTTGTTTTAGCCACTCCTAACCTTCTTCTGAACAGCAATTTTTCACAATAATGGATCCCAGGTACTCAAACTTGCTGGCTTCCTCAGTTCTTTTTCCATTAAGGTAAACTTGTTTCTCAAAAGCTTCCATGTTTGTATTTCCTTTGAGAACCATAATCTTTGTCTTGCTAGGATTTAGTTGAAGTCCTCTGTTATTACTGATCTTGTTAATTATGTCAAGAATTTGTCCTAGTTCTTCCATGCCATTACAAAGGAGTATTTAGCATCAGCATACCTCAGATTACTGATCAATCTACCTCTTATCCTAATTCCTGCCTTGAGCTCATCCAGTGCTTCAATCATGATGTCCTTCGCATATATACTAAACAAGTGAGGAGAAAGTAAACATCCTTGCCTTACTCCTTTTCCAACCTGAAGCCAATCAGTGAATTCAACACCTGTTCTTACTGAGGCTTCTTGTTCCCTGTACAAGTTGGCTATCAACCAGACAGTGTGTTGAGGAAAACCCATTCTTTGCATTACTTCCCACAGTTTCACATGCTGAACACAGTCAAAAACTTTAGAGTAATCTAAGAAACACATTACCAGAGGGAGTCTGAATTCTTTATATGTTTCTATGATTTGTCTAAGACAAAGGATCTGATCTCTGGTGCCCTTACCTTTCCTAAAACCTGCTTGTTCTTCGGGCATCTCTGCCTCAACTTTGGCCTCAATCCTATTTAGCATGATCGTCAATAAAATTTTGCTTGCATGCGATATTAAACTAATAGTTCTATAATTCTTGCATGCCTTCATATCACCTTTCTTACGTAGTGGTGTGAAAACTGACTTCTTTCAGTCTCTAGGCCATGATCCTGTCTCCCATATCCTTGTAATCAATCAATGAAACACTCTTATCCCTCCGTCACCTGTGGCCTTAATTAACTCTGCTGGGATTTCATCTGCACCTGGAGCCTTATTGCTGTTAAGCTGCTTAACTGCTCTTTCAATTTCATGCCTAAGTGGAGGAGGTTTCAAATCAAAATTTTCCTGGTGAGAGGGCTCCACATTTTTTTTATCCACTTTGCTGTACAGTTCCTCACAGTATTCTTTCCATCTGTTTTTGATTTCCAACTCTTCTGTTAGTAATGCTCCATTCCTATCTTCTATGACATTCAATTTAGACTTAAACTTGTGCTTTAAGTCACAAACTAAACAAAACATCCTTTTATAATTGTATCTCCTCATCTGGAACTCTGTCTTCAGATTTATTAGTATGGAACGTTTCCTTGTCCTGCTTGATGGCTCTTCTGACTTCTCTATGTAATCTCTTGTATTCTTCAGTCCCTGTGTCTCTTTGTTTTTCCAACTGCCTTCTTTTAATTAGTTCCCATGGCGAATCTGATATCCATGGGTCTCTTGGTCTTCTTATTGGGCTGAGATACTTCTTGGATGTATCCTGAATTATCACCTTGACTCCTTCCCAAAGCATTTCTGGTGAGTTCTCCTCATTGGTCTCCAAAAAATCATCCAACTGACTTGATGCTTCTTCTTTGAATCCACTAGGAATTACTCTAACATCCAATCTAGTGGAATGTGCCTGACTTTGAAGTTTTCAGAGTCTTAGTCTTACTTTGGCTCTTACTAGCTGATGATCTGTACCACAATCTACTCCAGGACAAGTATGCACATCAGAGATGCTTGTCTTCCACTGCTGGAGAGCCAGGATGTAATCAGTCTGGTGCCTTCACCTATCAATGTTAGATGTCCAAGTATAGGTTCGTCATGATGTTTCTGGAAGCAGGTATTGGTAATAACTAATCTATTAGCACACGCAAATTCCAACAGTCTTTCACCACGGGTGTTACGTTTACCCAGACCAAACATGCCACACTCCGACATGACTCTCATACTCTTTCCTACTTTTGCATTTAAGTCCCCTAAGATGTACAGGATGTCTCTCCTTGGTAGGCAGTTCAAAACAGTTTGTAAGTTTTCATAGAATTCCTCACTCTCTTCTTCAGGCCTATCCATGTTGGGTGCATAAACTACCATGATTGATACGTTGGTAGGCTGAGCCTTAAGTTTAATAGTTTCCTATCATTAATGGGGATATAACCAAGAAGGCATCTTGCCTGAGCTGTCTTCAGTATCACAGCTACCCCATGATGTTTGGAGTCACCACCTCAGTAAATTGCTAGCTTACCATCCTGTCTTTTGAGGTGACCTTCTCCATTCTATCTGGTCTGTAATTCCCAGGATGTCAATTTTATACCTATCCATCTCTTTACAGATAATCTCAAGAGTACCCACCTGTAGACCCCAAACATTCCATGTGCCTATGTAAAATTCCCTTCTAAGATTAATCTTATACCTTCTGTGTTGCTCATTCACAGTATTACTGACTTTTGATGGAGACTGTAATATGCTTCTCGAACAGGACCCTCTGCCTAAGCCCTGAACACAGCTCTGATTATTCTTACTAAATAACTTAAGGAAATTACAACGTACAGTATACATTAAATTAAACTTTAATATATTTATCCGGTTTCACCAGTACAGCCACTCTGGTCTTGCAGACCATGCTCTGGATACATGCCACAGAATACGGTGGAAGAAAGCCACAATAATACACCGTAGCAAGTTTAAGTTTGTAAGACTTTTCAGTGAATCAACCTCAGCCCTAAGAAACCTGCCAAACCTCAACAAATTTGGTTGCATGAGACTGCCCCAAATTTGGGAGCCTTACATCAGGAGACCTTCAGCGCAACGGCCAAGAATACCTACATAGCCCGCTAGGGGGCACCATCAGGACTTTTAGGAAAACCATAGCTTCTTTGCTTCGTTCTCATTTACTGTGTTTAGTGCCTGTGTGCACATGCCTTTTATTGTAAGTTCCTTTGAAGATGACAACGTGACGTTGCCAAAATATTGGAAATATATTAAAGTTTAATTTAATGTATATTCTATTGTATGTTGTAATTTCCTTAAGTTATTTAGTAATCATGTACAACAAATGTTTAAGCCTGTCTGATTATTCTGCGCAACAGCCGATGCAGCATGAGATGTGTTATAAGGCATAACCTTATTAGCATTTTGGAGTGAAGTCACTGCAAGAAGAAAGTGGCAGGGTTGCAGAGGCCCTTTCCACATAAGATGAAATAGGAAAGATTCACCCCTAGCCCTTGTGGGGGGAAGGAGCAAGAAGGAAAGAAAAAGGGGAGGGACTAGTCTACAGATAATATAACAGATGTATATTACATGAAGTAAGGGATGTTCCAGCATCAGGTACCTCTGGTTTGCCATGCCCGTACTCACTGAAGTGAGCCCTTGAGTAAAGATAATAATGTAAAAAGTTAAGATAGAGAGAGAGAGAGGTATTATTTCTCTTAATAAGACTATGATTTGGCAGCATATTGACTACTGTGCACAGATTTGGTCACCTGGGTTTCTTTGGGATTTTGAGGTGGTCAGCAGGATTGAGAGATGAGTGACCAAGCTCGTGACAGATGTGTGGAATGCTTTCTTTGAGTATAGGTTGAAGATGTGTGGATTGCAGAGTTTAGTTGATAAGTGGAAAAGAGGGGACATTATATAGAAACTTATGAGTTATTAAAAGAGTTATAAGATTAACACAAAGGAAATTTTTCAATACATCATGAATGGAAAGAGAACTAGAGAAAACTCTGGAAGTTGTATAAAAGTGGTTATTAAAGGCATGCAGACTATATTTTTTACTTGGAGCAATAGGAATGGATTGCCAGAATTTTTGAGTGCCTTGAACTGCCAGAGCACTACTATCTGTAGATATAATTCACTGTTTTCATAATAATACTGGGATATTATAACACTATTAACACAATGAATTATGAATACATAATATTTATAATTCATTGTCCTCATATGTTGATTAATTTTAACGGTATAGATGAGAACACAAGACTGATAAGAAAATAACTATTATTAACTTATTGCTGATATTTCGCTGGTATTCTATCAGCATCTTCAGAGCACAAAAAAATACTTTATCACAGTACGCGAGACAACACAATCCGGTATAACAATGGACTAATTTGAACAATTGTAATGTGCAATACAAAGACTAAAATCCTAATTAGGCCATCTATGTTGTGAAAAATAAAAACAAACAGAGAGAGAAAGCAGGTATTAGTTTGGTCTTAAGATGACTGTCACCCAAATCTTTGGCAAATTTATACAGCCATACTTGTTGAGGTTTGGAGTATGTTTCAAGGTTTCTGTTGATTCCAGGAATAACCTCTCAGACTCATCAAAGCTTCTGTGTAGTACTTTTGTGGTTTTCCACTCGATCCTGTGTGCAGGGATATCTAAAGCATGGTGTGCTAGACTTGACTTGCCATAGCGATAGGGCCGAATATATTTTTTATGTTCACTGAGGCAGATATCCACAGTTCTTCCTGTCTGTCCATATTAGGCTCGATCACACGAACAAGGCACTTCATAGACCCCTGGATGTGATAAAGAAGAGATTCTGCCCTTGGGTGAACGGATGAGGGCTGCCAATTTGACATATGGTTTAAATATGGTGTGTAGTTGATTAAGCACTCTAGATATCTTTTCAGATATGCCTTGAATGTATGGGATGGTGATAGCTTTATTGTAGGCTTCAGTGGGGGCGGGATTTCTGGGAAACATTTAGTAGTTTGTCTATCTTACGGGATTATAGCCATTGGCTAAGGTGTGACATAAGTGAGTTCAGCAGTGAAGGCATTGTCATTGGAACAAATTGCTCTAGCTCTGTGGGTTAGTGTTTTTAGAATACCATATTGTTTTTGTAAATATCTCCTCCATATGTGTGGGTTTTCTATAAACTGAGAATGATAAGGAACCATCTGGAAGTCGTGTGATTAGTGTATCCAGGAAGGACAGACCATCATTAGCTTCCAGTTCCATTGTAATGTGAATTTTTGGGTGTTGGCTATTTAAATGCGCTAAGAATGTATCCAGTGTGTCTAGACCATGTGGCCAAATAGCAAATACATCATCAACGTAGCGTAGCCAAAGCCTTCGTTTGAGCGTGGTTGTATTGATAGCTAACGTTTCCAAGTATTCTATGTAGAAGTTGGCTTGCGGGGGGCATTGCCTACCCATCTAATTGTTTGTATATTTTCCCCTTCCTGTACTGTGAATTTAAATAGTTGAAATATATCAGGGGGGAAATTGTGATTTTAGTAAATCAGGGATTTCAATTAATGGTACATTAGTGAATAGTGATGTGATGTCAAAACTCACCATTATGTCTGAACTTTTTATGGTATGGTTTTCTAAAATACTTTTTTGGGTGGGTAGAATTTTTGACAAAAGAGGGAGAATTGTTTGTCAGAGTGGCTAGTAGTTTGGATCCCTTGCACACAGGATCGATTGAAAAAAAACAAAAAACAAAAGTGCTGCACAGAAGCTTTTCCAAGTCAGTTGATTCCGGAATCAACAGAAACCTTGTAGGGAGACAGTCATCGTAAGACCAAACTAATACCTTCTTTCTCTCTCTCCCCCAATGAGTTGCACGTTTCGATTGTTCAAACTAGTCTCATTGTTATACCGGATTGTGGTTTCCTCGCGTACTCTGACAAACTGTTTTTTTTTTGTGCTCTGAAGATGCTGGATAGAATACAGCGAAATATCAGCAATAAGTTAATATTTTTCTTATCAGTCTGTGTTCTATACCGTTAATCAACATGTACAACGAACACATAATAAACTTTCCCACATGATTGTCTCATTATCTCCATAATAACCGGCTGCTGAACAGGTGCAGCCATAACTGCATCTGTTAAGCTGCAGTTATGGCTTTATATCCCTAAATGTGGGAGCGTGCATTTCTCCCTCTCTCAGCGACCAAAGTGCAAATGAACCAGTGCTTTATATGATGGATCTGACTGCATTATTTCTATTGGGTATGAAGAGATGGTGATTCTCCCCGCTTACGATCTCATAAGCTCATATTCATCCTTATTCAGTTTTTTTTTTTTTTTTTTTTTTTTGCTGTTGTTAAATTAAACGAGATTGGCATTGGGCAGTTTTTCCTGCAAATAACAAACTCTTAATATTTTAAGCGAAATTCATTAGCAAATATCAAATCTCTCAGAATTATTTTAATATCATGGCAATCTTTCGTGTATACAGCTAAAAATATATATGAAGCTGTTCATAACCAACAAATCAAGTTATAAATTACAGATGAATAATACTTGTAAAGTATTATATATATGTTATATATTTTTAAAATGCTCTCCTAAAAACGCCAGTCTGGCTGCTAGTGATATTCTGCACCTTTTGATATTCGTGGGTATTTTCTTTCTTCTTTTCAAGTGTTATTACATTAGAATTCTCACTGGTATGACAGGTGCAGTAGCAATCACTTCTGTAGGCCTGTTTATCCAAAACAGGTTATGAATTCTTGGAACTGGCCATCCCTTAGGCTAGGTATGTAGCTTCTGTAGTTGATTTTCAGGTACATAACCAGCTGCACCTTGGAAACCTGTACTGTTGGCTACATTTTTTCTTATTTGTTAAAGCTGTCAAGAAATTAAACCATTTATATTTTATTCCCCTCCCCTCCATTATTTCAGATTGCGAGACAGAATTCATCTAAGAAGGCGTATGGATGCAAGATATTTTGGTATAACCAGTTTTGTACATATGATAACCAAGTGATACTACTGAATCAACCAGTAGATTCGGAATTAACGGAATATTATTTATATTATTATATAATTATAAACGGAATGCCACTTTCACCCAATTAGTTTTCATAATACTGTTAATTCTCGTTGCCATCCCCTTTCCCCAAAAATTTGCTTTTTGAAAGGTGTCATCGACTTCGTGAAATACTGTGTAAGTTAATGATAGCATCAGAAAATTCTTTCTGATAATTTGTGAGCTTAGTGTGTGGACAAAGTACATATCTTGTGCTTAACTTATTTTATTGATACAACCGGAAAACCGTGGACATTTACTAGCTTATCTCTACACGTGGCCAAGAAGTGGTGTGTATTAGTCATCCTTGTGCAATGCGTGACGTTTCTGTTGTTGCTGTTATTCCGCACTTGCGCTCTGGGTACACAGCGAATTCTTCGTTTTCCTCGAGTGGGTCAAATTCGGTGGCGTGCTCCGATAATTCTAGTGCAACTCGGTACATGGAGCTGTGTGTATGTGTTGCGCCTGCTTTCGCATTTTCTTTTTGCTTGTATCGTATATTCTACAATTCAGAAAAGACACACAATTGGATAAAAAGCGATTGATAATAATTTTTCTTATGATGATGTTTAATTCATGTGGGGTCCTTAAAAATCATAGTAAATTTTGAAGGAGTTAAAAAGCAAACCGAAGTTAAAGTTACCATTTCTCCTTTCCGATTTCGAGGGTGGGGACACACTTTTTAAATGATACTTTTTATGTACATTTTATTTGTACATAAAAACATATTTTTGCAAATTAACTAGGTGAGTTAATTGATAGGAGTGGAATATTTCCCCCGAAGACTATCTTCTTCAGTATACCAGGATTTTTTTGTCAGTTTCTTACTGAATGCATCACAAGATACTTCTGCTATAATAATTTACAATGGCAATATAATTCGGAAGACGAAATTAAAAAAAAAAAAAAATGGAGAAAAATAAGCCGGAGAAAATGATTTCCGTTGCGGCGTTGTTACCGAAAATCATTATGAAATGATCGTGTCATAATAATTATCCCTCTGAGTAGGATTCCAGGAGAATTGTAATAATAATTTCTAGGCAGGACTTGGAGAATAATAATAAATAAACTGACTAAATTTAACACACGTGAACCACAGCAGTAGGTTTTTTATTACGTTAATATTTCGTCCTAGGTATCTTAGGATATCATCAATACTCATTCCTAGTATTGTTCTACTATTCTGATGATGTCCTAAGATACCTAGGACGAAATATTTACGTAATAAAAAACCTACTACTGTGGTTCACGTGTGTTAAATTTAGTCATAAATTCTCCTCTATATAATCAAATAAATAATTTGTTTTACTTTTTTTTTTCACTTCATTTAGTTGAATTCCACACAACAATGCATTTGTTCATACGAAAACCATAACTTTAACAATCCAAATCTCGCCAGTGCCAGCTGTAATGTTATTGATCCTTAGAGTGGGAGGGAGAGAACACGGAACAAATGCATAATTTTTATGCCATTCTACAGAAGAAAGAAAGACAATTATAGGGCTGACTAGCGTAACTTTTTTAGCCATTTCAGAGAAAGCATCTTTGGCCATGCCACTGATTTCTGACCTGTTCTTGCTTATGGAAACCTACTTCAAAATTTTTGACACTTTTTAATCCAAATATATCCAGTAGCATGAAGTCATGTTTTATACTGTATAAAACGATCAAATATGTCAATATTAAGCAGGGGGGGGGGATCTTTTGGGCTCCTTGTTGTTCGGTGCCACTGGGCCAAGGCTTAATTCTGCAAAAATCTGCTGTGGATGTACACACAAGAAGTTTATTTTTTTAAAGTATTATGTTATTCTTAAGAGAGAAATCTGAGAATATCCTCTACTAGTACAATTAACTCCACTCTTTTCAGATAGCATCTTCAAAGTCTTTCAGTTTTGTTCTTACATTCTAATAAATTGAAGACCTTCCTTTAGCAAACCCATGCTTTCACTGAAAAATATAGATTCTCTGTCAACCCATTTTTGATGCAAGCCCATACTAACTTTTCCCAAACCTTCACCACTACTTGAGAGATACTGAGAGATCTCTCAGTATCTGAGAGTAGTTAGATACATCAGCATTTGCACCATCCTTCCACTCCTATGTAACCTTTCCTGTGCTGAGACTCAAATTATAGAGCCTAATCACAAAGGCACAGCCAGTTAAGACTCTTAGTATCCATGTCTTTGTATTCTGTCATCATGACAGAAATCCATGCTGTTATCCCATCAGTGACTATTACTCGATTCTTATTCAGTTTATGTAAGTAGGTCTAGTACCTCTTCTACACCTGATTTTTTTCATTTAATGATGTGGCATTGAGCTTGAAGGGAGACTAGGCATTTGAGTGTGTTGTATTTTGTAATAGCATCAGAAGATCTGCCCATAACTACAGTAGCAACTCTACCTCCATTCAGGGAAAGTGACCACACAGTCTTCTTTGCGAAGGTTGCTAAACATGTTGAATTCTCTTTCAAGAAAGGAACTTATAAGGCATCTAGAGTCTTGCCATGGCCTTGAGAAGCTACAATTAAAGACTGTCATAGTGCATGGGGAGTGGTCAGGAACTGTTTGAGCGAAGCTGTGTTAGACTGCATTCCCATGGTCAGGAGGATAAACCAACTGGGGATTAAGTGGATGACTAGAGATATAAAGCAAGAACTTGAAAGAAAAAAAAGAGAGAGAGAGAACATTGTGAAGGGAAATATAAAGAATAAGGTGATCAGCATATTCATGAACAGTACAAAGTGTAGTCAGGAAGGGTGACTAACATGGTAAAAAAAAAAAAAAAAAAAAATCCAAATCAGATTGAGAGAAAATTAGCTAAGCACACCAAAGTAAATCCAAAAGTTATATTTGGTATGTAGTAAGTAAGAGGAAGAATGACTTTAATCATTGCTGATGGTAGGAAGGTGACAGAAGCAAAAGAAATAGTTGTTGCTGAGTGATTACGTTGCAATGGTGTAGAATTAGGAGATTTTGAAGTTGATGTGACAGAGAATGATGTCAAATTGAATTAGATAAACAGGTGTCCAGCATATTGAAAAAAACCAATGCAAATATAGTAGTGGGACTGGATGGTATGTTGGCTAGTGTGCTGCACAAATGTGCAAGAGAATTGGCAGTGCCTCTGATGAAGTTTAGTCTGTCTTAGCTCATGCAGAGTTACAAGGGAGTGGAAAGATTGTAAGATAGTTCCATTACATAAAGGTGATTCCACAGAAGTTGCAAATTATCAATCAATTACCATTTGAGGAGTAGTAGTTAAAGTATTGGAAAAGTTGGGTAAAGTTAAAATCCAGTAGTGAGTGGATATGAATGCACCTGATTTTTTCTCTATAGTGTGCAGTGTATCTGTAAAAGGTAGGCCCTGCCTTAGTAATTACACACATTTTATAATAGTGATAGTAGAATCAGATAAACAAAATGGCTACAGAATACTGCATGGAAAACTATTATTAATATTGGAGCAGATATAAATGGATATGAAGCTGGGTAGCATGGTTTGTGGGATGACAGATATCAGAGAGTAGTATGTGGTAGAGTGGAATCTAGGAGAATGAGGGGGACTAGTGTGCCTGAGGTCTATATTAGGCTACTGCTCTTTAATTTCTGTATTAATGATACAGGGAAAGATTTCAAGGGTATATTCAGCTGTTTGCTGATGATGCAAAACTGAGGGCAATAGTTGATATACATATCCTGCAGGATTCTCGTAGAAAGGCTTATATGCTGGCTATACATAATTATTAATTGACTTAAGGAATTCACACCTGTCCTACTTTGGCCAAACAGGCAGGACAGCGAATATCAGAATTTCAGAACACATGGACTACATTTGGTTTCACCAGCATAGCCATTCTGGTCTTGCAGACCATGCTCTGGATACACGCCACAGAATGCGGTGGAAGAAAGCCACAATAATACACCATAGCAAGTTCACGTCTGAAAGACTTTTCAGTGAATCAACCTCAGCCCTAAGAAACCTGCCAAACCTCAACAAATTTGGTTGCATGAGACTGCCCCATATTTGGGAGACATACATCATGAGCTCTTCAGCCCAACGGCCAAGAATACCTACATAGCCCGCTAGGGGACACCATCAGGACTTTTAGGAGAAACAATAGCTTCCTGCTTCGTCCTCGTTTACTGTATGTAGTGCCTGCATGCACGTGTCTTTATCGTAAGTTCCTTTGAAAATGGCAACGTGACGTTGCCGAAATATTGGAAATACATATTAAAGTTTAATTTAATTATATTCTATTATATGTTGTGAATTCCTTAAGTCAATTAATAATCCTGCAGGATGATTTAAATAAATTGGCAGTGTGGACAAAATACAATGGTTGTCAGTTTAATGTTGCAAAATGTATGGTAATACAGGTAATGCACTTGTGTGTATGAGATAAACTGTTTACACACACACACACACACCTCATCTGCATGATCCAGCTGAACAACTTTCTGATATCTATCCATATCTAATGCACATATACAGATATCCTTGTACATATTCAATTATCCTGAACTGGATGAATGCGCACAATCATCCTTTCATCACAGTCTCCCTAATTAAGCATGTTCGTAACATTAGTATGGTTGCATAACAGTCACTCTTATTACATAGACTCCCAGTTTCTCTGATAAATTTGTTTAAGTGCAGATGATCCCTTTAATATAAATCTGTTCTTCCCTTAGACTTGCCCAACACATCCGAAAACATGCAACTGTTCCTTCTACATGTGCTGCACATCATATTATTTGCCATCATGGCCCTTCTTAATTCAGCACTATATCTTGATAATAACTAATAATTTTCACTTATTCACTTTTTACTCTTGCTTCTTCCAGCAGTTTTTTATATCCTGTTTCATACTGCATTTATGACTAGTTAAGTTGTTTATACCTATAAGAACTACCATCTCTTTTTTTTGTTTACCATTTGCATTTGGTAAATTTTTGAATTCAGCATCCAGAAAACTCAGGTTGTAGCATGGTCCTCAGTGGCATTTTTTTAAAATAAATTGCCATATCACATAATGTCCTCTTTATATTATTATTTCACAGTAATCTTAGCTGCTCATTGCTTTGTTCTTTTATTGCCTGACTTTCTTGATGTTCCGTTGGTTTTCTAAATGCTTCGTAATTTTAATAAAGTTTTCTGTCTAATTGTTTCGTAATTTCTTTTCACCTTGAGATTTCAAATGTTAATTCGTTTTCAGTACAGACAAGTTTCTGTTCATGAGGCAAAACCTCCTGGCTCTCAGCTCAACCTTTCAGACTTGCATTCCTTTTATTGGTACTCCGTTGCTCTTGTCTGTTTTGTATGAATGGTTTCAGTTGAAATATTGCATTATTTCAACAGAATATCAGGAAATATACCAAACACAATAAGAGCATGAAAATCAAGAGTAATATATTATAAAAAGCTAATTATTCTAAACAACAACAATGAAATGGGTTAAAAATTACCTCTTTCAAGGAGCATTAATAAACCAATCTTTCATGATATAGTTTTGAAAACAATTCAATTCATATTGCCTTGAAACCAATTCATATGTTGGTGACCTCCCAATGTGCTGTCATTCTTGAAACATGAGGTTCATTGAAATGCAACTAAGAGTCCATGAACAAATATGATCAAATTGCTTGTTGTACAAGCAATTGATAATATTTGTTTATGGACTTTTAGCTATGTTCATATGTTAATGCTTAAGTGCTGGGAGAAATACATGCTAGAAGCTTAATGAAGTGAAACATCACTGAGAAAGGATTAAAAAGCTTAAAGGTAATATTCAATTCTTCCAATATTTCATCTGTCAATAACATCTTCAGTGAGTACAATATAGGATTCATACCCCCCCCCCCCCCCCAGACACACACACACAACTGAGTGCAACATGCTGATGAAAGCCTACACCAAACTAGGTGTGGTGCCCTTTGAGCACCTGTTGGTAGCCTAGGATGTAAACTGGGATCTCGAATTTTTAGCGTTTCCCATATTTTGGGAAATTTTATGCAACTATACTTATGCAAATTAGACTGATTTTTGAGAGCAGCAGCAGATTCTAAAATCAGTCTTTCTCTTCTAAATTTACTGCAATGGAACATGGTGGTTTTTTTTTTTTAAATGATTCTACAAGTTGTATCCAAAGCACAGTCTGCAAGGCTTGATTGTCCATA
Organism: Typopeltis vanoorti; assembly: GCF_054136105.1. Lineage (NCBI taxonomy): Eukaryota > Metazoa > Arthropoda > Arachnida > Uropygi > Thelyphonidae > Typopeltis > Typopeltis vanoorti. Next base: position 36,879,545 of record NC_143554.1, read on the forward strand.
ATCATGATTGCAGATGTTTCACTTAAAATAAGTGAAACACTTGCAGTGAAAAATAAGTTTCTCCTCTCCTGTGTAGAGTTCACTTAGTTTTGTGTGTGTGTGTTACAAGTTCCGTATTGCTCTCCCTGAAGCTGTCTCTATGACTGAAATATTAACACAAGTATTATTTTTGATCCTTTCTTAATGCCGGTTTTGCACCATTAAGCTTCTAACATGAGTTTTTAGTAGAAATAGAAGTTTCTGTGTACACTTCTGCCAAAAATGCACTTTCCATACAGATCCAGAGTTGAAGGTGGCACAGACTGTTTTCTCCAGTAGTAACAGAAGCTTGAGGCTTGTTTCTGATTGAGAACTGCACTAGAGCATTGAATGTCCTTCACGCTATCCTCTTTAGAATTGAGTACCGATTGATTTTCTTGCCCTTGCCTTTATTGTGCACTTGGGTTTGATCGGAGTGTGATTTATGAGTCCCACATCTGTTTTGCAGAGTCTTGGATGTTTTGATCCTACCTATCATTAAGATATACAAATTTGCTACTGAAACATTTTGCACATTGCCCATTCAAAGTCTGTTGAAGCAAATGATAACCTGATCTCTTGTTTTGACAGAAACAGTTGTCTCTTTTAACTATACCTTAAAAATAGTTTCCTCCTAAATATTCCTAATGTGGACTAGGATTTTTCAGTATGTTATGAAGTTCAACATTACATAAATTGACTGCCATTCCCATTTGGTATGCATGTGAAAGAAATTCTGCACAGTATTGATATGAAAGTTGATAACATTACTTGTACTGAATATAATAGCATTCCTCCATGGCAAGTTTGGACTTCATCATGCAGCCTCTTGCTGTGTCCGTTAAGGAAGTTTCATAGTCCTTCAGGCATCTACCTGCAGTTGTTTTAATGTACATATAGCAAACCACTCAGATTTCTTACTCATCTGTACTGATGGGTTGAGACCTGTTTTGCTTGTGCTTCTGTGTTTCCTGACCACATTATATCCAGTATGATTCATACTTGAATGTGGTAATTATGAAGCTGCACTGCATGAATTCAGTTTGTACTTTATACAAAAAGAAAGAAAAATACCAAAATGTGCGACTTACTCTTGAATACTTTATGGTTGTCTTCTCTCCTGTGTACAGTCCACATCTAGTCTTTATGATGTACAAATATTGTATAAAATGAAGAACCTTAATTTTGATTCATATACAGCTGCCAGGCTAGCTTATCCTTTTTCTGTGTACTGGTTTGTCACTTCTGTATATAGACAGGCAATAAGAGCAAACTAACTAATCAGTGGCAATCATCGTGGCAGGAACATTGACAAATAAATTGCATGAGATAAAGCCTGAAATTAAGCATTGGCAATATATTCAAGGTAGAAACAGAGGAAAGGAAGCTATTCTTATTAGCCTCCCACATGAATCATAGTCATCTTACACAATTTTATCTATTGAAGGCTGATGACCCACCTATATGTGAACAATGCAACACTTTTTACTATTTGCCATGTTTTGTTTATTGCATCTACTTGAGAAAGGAATGAAATTTGTACTAATCTGGCTGTAAGATTTGGACAAAACTGCATGAAGTTTTTAAAACTTTTTTTTTGCAAAGAATTAGAGTGTAATGCATTGCTAGAGGTGGTTGTGAGTGTTTCTTCTGTGAATGAATTTAAGAAGTATTATAGGTATTGTGTGAATCATGGTTAGTGTGTTGATGTATGGTCTCCCACAATGAGTCTTTTGACTCCATGGAGACACCAGTGTAATAATAATAATAATAATTAATTTATACAAATGCATTTGGTTATAAATGTTACTTATGTGTCTTGCACCATTGCTTTTTGTTTGTTTTTACACATGATATTAATTTAGCTGTTCAATTTTTTTATTACCTTGTGTATTTCTGTAACCTTTGAAATGGTGCAATGTGACTGCTACTGTCCTTGTCAAAATAAGCTGCAAAGCAACAACAATCAATTAGGTCATAAAAAAAGAAGAATAAAATTTATGGACTTTTGAAGGAAAATAATGTGTAATTTTGGAGTTTTAAATCTTTATCTAAATAATAAACCAAAAGAATGCACAAGTATGCTGTTAGAATTTAGTCACTTTAGATTTGCATAATGTTTGGAATTTCAAATGTAGTTCTCTCTATTCCTCCCATTTCTTTCTATCTAATAATGTACTAATTATGAAACAAGAAATTTAGTTTCTTTCATTGTAAGCCATTTCCATTCATCCCTGCTCCTTATTCATTATTGTGTAGCCATATTTCCTTGTATTTATAACATTTCTCACTGTTGGTACAATTGCTTTTTATAAAAACAATGTTGACATGTGCTGACCTTATAAATAGTCTAGCAATTGTCAATGTTCATATGCCAGTCCTGCTTACATTGCCTTAACATCATTCAGTAAGTGCATAGTGCATCATATGGATTAGCCCTCTTTGTTATGTGGTACCTCTTCCTGTGCATTAACTGAATTTTCCAGTTCATGAACTAATGTTAAGATGAGACTTTGATTCCTGTGAGGGGAAAATGTTTGTGTTTCTGCTTATATGATACAGACTCTAGCAGAGAATCAAGTAAGAGAGAAAGAGACTTAGTGATTATCTGTTTATAGGATGAGAGCATGAAAATTGGCCTGTAGAGGAAAACAACAAGTTATGTTTAAGCACTCTCCTTTGTAGTTTTCATAAAGCCTTTTCAGACTCTCATGAGGTTGATTATGTTCTCTCACTCTCACACCATTGTTTTGTGGTGTGGTAATGATGCTTCTTCATTATACACTGAGAAACAAAATGGAACTAGTCAACTAGTGGAGTTCTCGACTTATGATGGGGGGGTTTCATTTTAACAATGCTATTATAAGTCGAAGGTTGTAAGTCAAAAATAAGCATGTGATCTGAGTATAGTAAGGAGTGGTATTAGTGCTATATTACTACTTGGAAGCAAAATGGCTAGCCAGGAATATTTCCAAAATGGAATTCACATTGCATTAGATATTATGCCAGAACATCATAGTTACAAAAGCGATGGAAATAAGAAATGCCACAGTAATTATGGGTGCTGATGAATATACACCTGTAATGAATAACTTACTGGTTGATCCTAGTTTATTTTGTGTTGATTATTGTATCTGATAAAATGGAAAAATACTTAATTTTGAAGAAATGCTTACTTTCATAATAGTTTGTTATATTATTATCATGTAATACCTCCAAGGAGTCTTATGATTCATCGTGGGAGGGCACACTACTCCGCTACAACTCGCCATCTTCCAACTACACACTACTACTACCACCACCAACACACAGCGCCATCTACTGCTGCTACTTTCACCAATAGTACATATATATATTGTCTGTAAATGTGTGTTCTCATGGCCAATTTGCCTGTATGTGGAGAGAGAAACCCTGCTTTCTTCGTATGAAATCAGCAAACACCATTAACTGAAAAAGCCCATATTATGCAGCATTGCAGTATAGGCATATTCTGTGGCCTATAGAAATCAGCTTTTTGTTCAAAAGACATTTTAGAGGAGAATGATAGATGCTATTTGGAGAAAATTACTTGATGTGCTGCATTTAAGCATTCTTAATTCCAACACTGAGCTCAAGATATCATATAGACTTCAAATATTGACACTGAAAAAAGGCAGTGGAGTTTGGAAAATCTAGTGGACTCATCTCTTCTTTAAACCCTTAAGTGTTTGAAGATGCAAGCCACCAATAATTCCATGACAGAGAGAGAGCAACACATGAAGAGCTGCATCCCTGAAGCCTTTGTAACAACAATGAATAAACATCATTGTTATTGAGTAAGCGACACAGAAATTGGATTGTGAAGCAGTGGAAATTGGTAGTATAGAGTGGCAAGTCATATTACTTGTACCCTCCAGTCGGATAGATACATTTAAGTATAGACAATGGCCAAGTATGTTTATATCTGAGTATCTAACAGTAAAGTTTGTAGGTGGTATTATAAGGATGGTGAGTTGCATCTTATGGTTAATTATACTGGACAAGAAATTATGTTCTTGTTTAATCCTTTATCTAAAGGTAAGCAAACAAAGCTTGTACATGGAGTATCTTCACAGCTTGAATATTCTTACGACACTTGAATAAAGGATTAATCAAGAATATAATTTATGATTAAGTATACTTGTATATAGATGCTGTTGCCTTAGTATCTCATAATGCAAAGAACATTTTCGGATTTTTTATGATACATTATGGGAAGGGTCACCACCCAGACTGGCTTTGATCTTTATTGATGTGAAGTAACAGTCTATATATACTTGTGGATTAAGTTGTGAAGATATTTCTTGCACAAACTTTGTTTGCTTACACCTGAATAAAGGATTAATCAAGAATATAATTTATGATCAAGTATAATTTATTTTGTAACCAACAGAAAAAAAAAAATCTGCAACTATCCAGAGTATTTTTAAAATATGTTAATACATCTTTTTACTTGTTGTATGTGCAAATATGACTTCTACATTAGTTTATCTTTGGTGTCTTGTTGGGTATAGCTCCTACTAATGAGACGTTGTTCCATTCAACAAAGTTAGAGGTTCTTACATGTCCTAACATTCTGTGTAAATCCTCCTTTCCCCCTATGCACACATCTTTGTTTACTTTCTCTAATAACCGAAGATGTATCATATTTGTTCTGTTGTCTTTTTTTTTTTTTTGCCAAGAAAGAGAATTCTCTGACTGTATAAGCGAACTTATATACAAATGCCACATTTGAAGTAAAAAAGAATCAATGTTGAGAAAACTGAAATGAGCACTGATTGCAATAATCTGAAATTTGAGGTTTTGGTTAAAGAAAAAAAAGACACTATTTTGCAGATGGAAATGAACATACATCGCTGAGGTTGGAACTAAGACCATATATCTGTGAAGTGATTGGGAAGTTAACTTTCTGCTTATAATCTATTTTTCTTCACTTTGCTTGACATTTCATGAGAACATATTGTTGAAAATAATAGGAACATGGATTATACAGAAATGGATTTTGTTATTAAGCTATACAAATAATGAATTTCATCCAGCTTGTCTAAAATTGTCACCTTTGCTTCCCCTTTCCATGACTATGAAACAAACACACCTCAGAAGAGTGGGAAAAGAGTTATTCGCTGACTGATCTGGAAGCCTCCTGATTTGGCATTATCATTAGTTCTGTCCAGTATGCTATCCATTGGCAGTCTGAGGAATAATTTTAAAAGTTGCACTCCTCGAAAAGAAGAAATGCGTCTCCCCGTGATATCTGACGTTACTCTGAAAACACTAGTCATGCAGCAAACTTGAAGAAAAATTGAAAAAAAAAGTAATATGGATCCAAACAAGATCTTCAGTTTTTCTTACTGGAACTCATTTCAGGGTTCCAGTAAGAAAAGTGGGGTTATTATATTAGATGACAAAATTCATGGCACCCTAATGATGCTTAGTACCACAGAAGGCTTAGCATTTCCTTTGAGGGACTCAGATACCACATCGCTTTTTTCACTACCGGGTGGTTTCCTCTGGGCAGATATTTTTTCACTACCGGGTGGTTTCCTCTGGGCAGATATTTTAGTGCCTATTAGTTTGGGATATATCTAGGACTATTAATGGGCCCACAACTGAGGTGCAAGATTTGGATGCCTGCATGTCGACCAGACTTGACAGAAGTTTAGCATACTTCACATCGTTTGAGGCATCATCTGGTTTCACCATCTTTTTTAGACTTCTCAGGTTTAGTTCTAGAAACTAATTTAATTTATTTTAGCTATATTGAGAAGAATGCCTTCAATGGCAGGCCCTGGCTGTGGTATTATCACATGATTGGTTCTGTCCATAGAAAATGTTATTTTAAGAGGATAAGATGAAATACTAACACTTATGAAAAGCATTCTTGACCTTGACTGTTGTCCGATTGTAGGACATTAACTGCCCTTGTGGGAAAAAAAGAAAAGAAAAGTGAACAGAACGAATATTATTTGAAAGTGTTTTTAGAATCAAGTCAGTTTAGCTAGCATGATTCATTTTCTTTCTTTTTTCGGTTTGCTTTAGTTAATTTAGTTGGATTGTTTTGTATTTTCATAATTTTGTTGCTTGTATGGTGATTATTCGTTTAAATTTAACAAAAATGTCTGATGTCAATATTTACAATCTGCGTCAAATGCATTAACGGATTCAGTGGTTTGTTAAAGACGGTTTAATGGACCCCTGAGTTGGTCTGTCATCGAGCCAGCATCATAATGCTCATCTTCCGTTTCCATCGGAGAGGTAACCAGTTTTCATTTTACTACTATTTTCTTTTTATTGTTCAATTCCCTTTTTTTTTTTTTTTTTTTTCAATCATTTTGCATAATTCATAAGCTGTGTATTAGCAGAAAGATCAACAATTGCCACGCAACTATCCAGCCTTGGGAGGTGGCTAAAGGTGTGGAATTTAAACTAAGACAGGGTACATGTGGAATTATCTAGCTGGTAAGTATGACAAGCTTAGGAATTTGATTGGTTCAGTGCCATGGTATGTAAAACTGCAAGGGCTAGATGTTGATAGTGCATGGGAGGCGGTTAAGACGTGTTTGCATGAGGCAATAGCTGACTGTATACCTAGAGTCCGAATAATAAATCAAGTAGGGGTTAAATGGATGAATAACACCATTAAGCTTGAGCTGCAAAAACAAAACAACTATGGAGGGAATTTAAGGAGAAAGGTGACCGGCAATCACATGGACGGTATAAAGCGCAGGTCAGAAGGGTAGCGAGTGTGGTAAGAAAAGCAAAAACGGATTATGAAAGAACATTAGCTGCAGGCTAAAGAGAATCTCGAACAGTTTTTTTTGATATGTTGCAAGTAAAAGAAAAAATGTATATGGCAGAATAATTTTAAAGAATGCCGATGGATGGTAGGGAGGTAACCGAATCAGTTGATATAGGTCAATTACTGAGCTAGCACTTTGCAAGAGTATATCATCCAGGTGGTGACATTGCAGGAATGAATGAACCAATAGATTATACGGGAATTGTGGTGAATGAAGTGGAGGTGAATAGTCTATTACAAAACCTCAATGTCAATACATCTGTGAGAAGTATTGAAATTGAGGATTGTCAAAGAATTGTCAGTGCCCTTGACCATTTTGTTTAATTTGAGTCTCGGGTCTGGGTTAGTCCCGACGGGGTGGAAAGAGGGGGGAAAATAGTTCCACTGCATAAAGCAGGTTCCAAGACTGCTGTTGAAAATTACCGGCCAATCAGCATATCAGGAATCGTTGTCAAGGTCTTGGAGAAAATAGTCAAGAAAAAAATACAGGATTGGATATATGAAAATGGGATACTGTATGGTTGACAACATGGTTTTGTGAAGGGTAGATTATGCCTCAGTAACTTGCTCACGTTTTATAACACAGTAACGACTGAACTGGATAAGAGTAATGGGTTTACAGTGATTCTACTGGGCCTTGCTAAGGCCTTTGACAGGATACCACATGGAATTCTAATCAGTATATTGCAGCACATAGGGATGGATATAGGGTTGCTGAGATGGATGGATGGGGGGGGGGGGGAGTTTGATGGAGATATATCAGAGAGTGGTTTATTCAGGAGTAGAGTCCAAAAAACGGCCTGTGACTAGTGGTGTGCCGCAGGGTTCTGTTGTTGGACCACTACTTTTCAATTCATTCATTAACGATATAGGAAAGGATCTGAGAGGAACTGTTCACTTGCTGATGATGCAAAGTTGGGTAGAGCAATAGTGAGTGCACAGGATGTCAAAATATTGCAAGATGATTTGGATATTTTGGAGGACTGGGCTAAGGAAAATGGATGTCAATTTAATGTGGCAAAGTGTAAGGTTATGCATTTTGGGGTGAAAAGAATTGCAGCAGTATATCACATTAGTGGAACCGTACTCCAGAAGATTGATGAGGCCAGGGATTTGGGAGT